>NC_092335.1:405980000-406067500 GCF_046630445.1 Rutidosis leptorrhynchoides | reverse complement strand
AAACATAAGTAAGTGTGCTTAGACGTATACACCAACACAGGTGTTAACGTCACTTACGACACACTTTATCCCCCTTTTGTCGAAGCTAAAAGGTTAACTCCCCCTGGAACTAAGCACACCCTAGAGTAATTCTCCCCTTGAAACTTACATGGTGGGAGATAGTATTGCTTCCCTTTAAAACATACACAGTCATAGGACCAAGTAAGAAATGATATGAACTCAACGAGCTAGATAAACCTTCAATCAAGGGTTAGTGCACACAAATAATAAATAGCAAGCATAAGAGTCATTGTGCATCATATCAGAGTTAATGAATGGTATAGCATGAATGTGCGATATAACATGTAGTGAGCGAAATACTTAGTATATCATGCACCATTATCATAAAGTACCAACATTACTCTACTAGTTCTACCAATTTCATGCATGTATAGAAGCAAGTAGGTTTAGACAAGCATGTAGAACCATATAGCATAGCATGATATACATATTGCACATAGCATAATGTGGAAACACAAGTAAGAGTAGCATGCAAAAGCTAATATACATGAGAGCAATTGTCAAGCAAATAATCATGCATAAAAATCATATTTATAAGCTTAGATGCTAGAGCATGTATGAGGCGTGTTATCTAAGGATGCCAAAGAATGTGAGGGAGCGAATAAGACCAACCAATGTGATGATTGCGGGAATTACTGGGGAACGTGTTATACCTTTGGGGCGAATACGATTAGTGGTAACATTAGAGGAATGTTGGATGTCACGAATAGAAATGATAGATTTTGTGGTTATAAGAGGAATTTCAAGGTATAATTCCACTTTGGGATGACAAGCGATGCACAAGTTTGGAGTAGTTACCTCAACCAGTCATGTAGAAATGAAATTTCCAACACCAAAAGGGGTAGCCACTATCAAGTCAGAATATGTCAAACAAGGAAGAGCGAGGTCAGCAATGCCAAGAGATAATAACATGGAAGAAAAGTTTTAGCAAAGGACACAAGGGGTAGGGAGCATGCCATTTTCTAGAAGAATTTAAAAGGAGAACGCACACAGTACCAAGAAAGTTGGTATTTTTTGAAAAGTTGGGGAAAGGGGAAGCACAAAGAAGAATGGAGGAGTAGGTAATGGGATATCCTCTGACAAAATAGAATAGAAAAAAAGAGAACTAGGAAACAGTACAATATTATAAAACATTGGAGCTCTGAACAGAATGGACCACTCTATTACAGATTGCTCTAGTTTACAAATATCAACTGTATGATTGAATAAATAATAAAAGTGTTTACGTATTGATGAACATGTTATATGAAACACTATCTATGAGAAAACCTAGTATATACATGTTTGGCCTGCCCACATAAGGGATGTTTTCTAGCTCCTGATGGTAGAGGTCCTCCCAATAATTAAAATCAAGAACAAATATGTGGGGAGCGACCAGAATTATAAGGCAGCGATTTAAAGTCGCAAATCACCAACCTAATTCATAGTCTAGAAACTATGCCAGTCATGACAAATAAATATAACAAAATTACTTATGAAGCACCGAATCAATATTACAAACCATATGAAATGTATTACAAAGTCAATTGTTTATCAAAGCGGTTACAAACATAATGTTTTCAAATTGGAATATTCAATACATCCTGCACACTCAACAATGTATCACCTAAAACTGCGTACAATTATTTAAACTCTAGATTCTTCAACTCCTCTATCAACACCTATGCTTTACCAAAAGCATCTGCATCAATCAACCTTGCTATCTGCTCTGGTAAAACTGGGATATCTTTTTTCAATAACTCAACAATGTTAGACTTCTCCAATACTTTAATAGCTCAGAGATAGCGAAGAAAAGGATCATTCATATATTTAGATGCAAGAATTCGTTTAATCAATGTAGGAACACTGGACTTCAAAAGTTGTAAATTAGCCTTGGAGGTGTCAAGAATAGTGGCTAGTTGGACACAGGATCTGTTAGAAGAAGTAATTTTTTTCTTCTGGGTCCATCACAAGATCTAACATGCGGTTGCATTTGGAATCAGCCTCCGCAGTAACCTCCTCAGCCTTCACCTTCTCATCCACATCCTCTTTCAACTTTCTCTCCAAATCCTTCACATGTTTCTCAGAATCGGATAGCTTCTCCTTCATACTAACTGATTGCTTCAGCAGATGATTAGCAACCCTGCCTGCTTGAAGGGTGTTGAACATAGCATGCATGTTCAAAATAGTGATCCACTCACAAGCTTGGCGCTCTTCTTCAATGGACAGATCATCAAAGACATTCATCAACGGAGGGTTAGAGAAAGTCTTTAGATATTTGTGGCAATCCGCTTGTTGATCCACAGGAGCACGAAGGAAAGGTTCCATTACTCTAATATTAAAATCGGGAACGAATCTAGAAGATCCAGAAGTAGAAACAAGCAACCTCTCATTCTGAAGCGGATGAGGAGTGGTTGGAGTACCAGCATCGACCGGATCATGAAAAGATGGAATCGGAGATCGGGTAGAATGAATTTCTTGAACATCCGAGGAAGTGGACTCATTTATCAACACTACAAATAAAAATAAAAAGAATGATAAAAATAATAACAGGAAAGCAATAATAAAAATGATAATGTCAAGTTACAAACCATTTTCATCCTGATGAGAGGAAGATGTCTTTTGCTTCTTCTTACTAGGCTTTGCCACTTCTTTTCCCTTCCTCTTTCGTTGCTTTGAATCCTCTACCAAGTCAACCATTGACACATCAATAGGATAAACCTCCTCAGTAGAGGAGCGGTAGGAATTTCCTTGCAAACAACGGAATAAAGTTGCTCGGAAGTGATAATGTTTGAGTGATCCATTGCTACAAAAAGAAGAAGAAAATAAATATAATTCAGTGCAAACCAATGAAATAAAAACAAAATTAAATAGATTCCTACCAACGTCATTCAATTCAACAACATGGGTAATATCTTTGTCTTTCTGGCGGTGCGACAAGCCACCAACTCCAAAACAGAATCACTATACTACGTTGGGGGAGTTGCAGAGATTTAATCTGATTGACAACACCCTTTTTACTAGCGGTTAGCGTCAGAGTTTTACCAGAATTACGATTATAGGTTAAAGCCCAAGAGCGAACAGAAGCAAAATCATTAAGGACGATAGTTGATTTAACAAAAAAGAAATAACTAGTCCAATCTGGAAGTTTATTATTCATTTCAAGGGTTAAAGTACTTCCAGCTTTGCGATCAAAAGTAAACCACCCTGCTTTGAAAACCCTAATGTGATAAAGAGCACAAAATTTTTTTACTTTCGGATTAGCACGAAGAGATCTACACTACAGCTTGAAAATACTAATTTTTTGTAGACCATGCTGATGTATTTGGCTTATACTAACTCCATAATATTGAAGAAGAGATGACATGAATGTAGAAAAGGGATTCGGACATTGCCGATATCAAAAGCATCGCTATAGAAGGATATCATATCCTTTAGAGGATCATTTACCCTTTGAGAGGGTGCGGAACGATTGGAGAAAAAGCATTCAGTTCAGGATAAGATAAACAAAAATGATCGAGAAACTCTTGCATAGTCATTGGAATGATATATTTGACATTAGCTTGCGAACCGCTGGTCGACGCCTCGTTAGTAGTCATTTTAAAGAAATAAGCGTACAAAAGAAATAATAAATCTTACCGGTAAGCTTAAAAAGACTTTGAAGATTTGAAAAGATTGGAAAGATAATAAAAACAAAGGCAAAAAAGAGATGGTATAAAGGGGGTATTTATATGGGAGCAAACCGGATACATAACGACTCATAGGACACGTGTAAGGTACAGATTCAAAGGAAAGGACATAATCGGGTAATAAGCGGTGGAAAGATAAAATTGTAGGCAATCAAGTGCATTAAGGAAGTCAAATTAGCATGTCAGAAAGCATTTAATGCAATACCGAACATCGAAGAGAGAAGACATTTTTTTAAGTTTGACAATGATACTTTAAAAAAGTAATCAACTGGGGGAACTTAATGATACGCTATTCGGTTAGTGTACAGAAAAACGCATTTTAGAGAAGAACCGAACACCATAAGCATGAATAAGAGCATCAAAAAACAAACAAGTATACGCACATTAGCGGACTGCGGATAGAGCTGGCAGATAGCGAATAAAGACAAAATTCATATTCTGAATATTAAGGGTTGTCTGGTTAAAATTCTGAAGAATGAGGATTGACCCACCAATGAGAACATGACATGTAGAAGTACCTTTGACCTTTTTGCCTATAAATAGGCCACCTGGACTTCATTGATAGGTAGATTACATCACTTTGTTAGAGAAGAACTTTCTCTCTCTACAGATGAACTTTCCCTCTCTAAGTGGTTGACCAAGTTTGTCCTTGACTGGATTTGCAGTTTGACTCTAGATTCGGTAGTCATTGTTATTTCGGAGAGCTTTCAAGGACTTAAACCGCTCACCGTTAACGTGATTGTGATTTTCACTCGTATCTTATCCGCAATCCGGATTTGGTACGATCAAAGGACATTCTTAACTATTAATCACATTGTGTTTGACTTTTCATATGTTATTTTTGATTATTTCTTTAGCCTGCTAGGATGTCTATTTAGACATTGTAAGGTTTTGATTTCTAAAGAGTATAATAGAGACGTACCTACCTTTAGATTCAAACCTATACCTTGAGTGATAATATAACATTAATTTCCATAGGTGTGTCTAATGCCTTAGCACTTATCATACCAAAACTTTAAGTGTATTCCTTAGGTTGATTTATAAGTGATATCTTAGAGTCACTTTGATTCATGAGTTAAGTAAGACTTTGAGAACACTCATCTTACTTACATCAATCTTATTGTGTGTAAGTTTAAGACTCAAGACAAAGAGTTTGAATAAACATTTGTGTGAGATAAGTTTTCTAACTCTGAAACTTTTCCATTTTACTCATATACTCTAAGTTTTCGTTGGACACAAACCTAATCCTAGTTTAGAAATTAAAACCATGGATTATTCTTAAAGTCTCAAAGATTACGTATCATCCTTTCTAATATGTCTAAGTGTGTTTCAGACATTTGACAACTCAACAAACGCTTATGCGTTTAACTAACAATTTTTATTAATGACGACTTTTAGTGATAATCTAGTTCTTACACCAATGTTTTGAGCATCATACACTATCGATGTAGACTTATTATATCCATAGGATTTAATATAAGTAATTGAGCTTGCCAAATCCGAGTCGAACATTAAACTTTAAAAGTTAGTTTTGAACAGAAGGTTGTTTGAGATTCCTCTGTATTTTCTTTAAGGAATCTAGGTTTCATTTTGATTTTTATCAAGTAAACTTCTAATAACTACTAGTATAGCAATTTAGACAAGAGTAATATCATTTTCCTTTTTGTTGGCGTTGTAGTTTAAGTATAAGCCTAAAATGAGCTCTATCATCACAAATGTGTCTTATTAAGCATAAATGATAGAAATAGTATATTATCCCATACTCCACAACCATTTAGTAAGATTGCAAACTCATACCACAAATTTTAACTTAGTACATCTACACTACACCTAAAAGATGAGAACTTAGACTACAAACTCACGATCTAATTGTCTCCTATTAATGTCTTCTAGGATTTGTTTGACATGATATCTTTTTTGTGATTTTGTCAAATATTCTCACCCTAACTCATCTTTATACCTTTATCCA
Organism: Rutidosis leptorrhynchoides; assembly: GCF_046630445.1. Taxonomy (NCBI): domain Eukaryota; kingdom Viridiplantae; phylum Streptophyta; class Magnoliopsida; order Asterales; family Asteraceae; genus Rutidosis; species Rutidosis leptorrhynchoides. The sequence continues at coordinate 406,061,803 of NC_092335.1, read as the reverse complement.
ATGAAAAAATTTTATTCTCTTTAGACATGTTTATATTTTAAAATTTAGTAATTCAAGTTCATTTCTTGAGTGAGAATAATTGATCTTGTATTTTCTTTAAAATCATTAAATACTTATGGTTGAAAACATGACATTTAAACAAGTGTAGTTTAATGACAATAATTGGCTTCACATTGGCAAATGTTTAGATCTTGCCAATAAACAATGTTAAACTAATGTTATAACCAATTTAAAAAGATTCAACAACTAAAAGTGTTAAACCATGGTTGATCTTTAAAATTGCAGAAGCACATTTTGACCAGAGCCTATGCGGTTGATCTCACGGTCGACTGTAGGTTCGACCACTGACTGGTTTGGCACTATGTTGAGTTTTATAAAGTGTGTTTTCGTGAAGCTTGTGATAGGTTCACTCAAGGTGTCTTTTATAGCTAAATGTTGGTTTATCATTTGGTATCTTTGACTTTAAAAATCACTTTTAATAAATCACCACTTTTAGTCATTTTCGAAGAAAGATAATTCATTTTGCATGTTTAAAATAGTCACACGCTAGTGATTTTAGTTTCAAATTATTATCACTAAGTAACCTTTTGTTTGACTATATGAGTTTCGAGAATACTTATTGAGATGCTTAGAGTCTAATCTTAGATATTATGTCTATCACTTAAGGCCCTAAGATGTGTGACAACTTACGTATTCTAGCATGTAAGATCAACTAATCAAGTACACATCAAGCAATAACTCATGTCATTTTTTTCATTCAAGGATTCAAGACACAAGTAATTTCACTTATCACATACATTGCATTGACCTAAGTTTCATGGCAAGTTTCAAGGCGCTTCTATTGTGTACACTATAGTTGTGATTTTGACTCAACCCCACATTTTTCTTTACATACTTTATTTTTCAAAAACTAACTTGGTTTATTCAAAGAATGTTTCCTTGTTTACGTTTTTCATTTTAATCAATGTTTTGTTAATTATCACAACATTTAGACCATTGTTGCAAAACATACCGTCTTGAGCAGTTACGAAGGTTTGGTGACTAGCCCATTCCGTCTCGAAGAAACCGTCTAATATGACAGTCAACGGTTAAAATTCAGGTCAAAGTTGAAAAAAATCAGGTCAAAGTCTCTCAAAATCCGAAAAAGCCAAAAAGTCGGTAAAATCAATCAAATTTGTCGTATTTTAGTTATGAATTTTTTTATTATATTAACGGTGATAGCAATTATGGGTACAAATTAGTCAATTAAAGTTTTTGGCTTTAAAATATGCACACATATAAACATTTATCTACTTATATATTTAAAAGTCAACTTTGGTCAACATCCTTCTTGACCCTCGTCTCGATCCCGTCTCGACCTTTTTAAGACCCGACCGTCTCGACCCCGTCTCACGTCTTTTACAACCTTGATTTAGCCTACATAAGCTTTATAATATTAAATAAATCTATTAATTTATAGATTTTTATTAAAAACAAGCAAGCTTACCTCACTATGTGAATGTTTGATGTTTAAGCAGAGTGGTATAAAATACTATTAATTTTAGCAGGAAAATACTATTAAATACGATACAATTTTACACAAGATATTTATTTATTTAGAGAATGAATATACTTAAATCTTGCTACAACACTTATAGGCAGTGTACCTAATCGTACAGTAGTGTAGTTTTTAGTAAGTCCGGTTCGTTCCACAGGGAAAATCTTTAAACAAAGCTTAACGCTATATTAGTTTAATTTTATAAAAATAAAAATATATATATAAGTAATATTATTATTATAAAGGGGGGTTTTTACCGTTTAATGACCGGTTTGTCGATTTTAAAACTTTAGTCGCAGTTAAAACCAAATGTAAAATAATAAATAAATACAAGACTTAATTTTCAGCGTAAAGTAAATAACGATAATGAAATTGCGAATAATAAAAGTGCGATAAAATAAACTTGCGATAATTAAAAAGTACGATAATTAGAAGTGCAATTAAATGCAATAACAATAAAAATGCGATAATTAAAAGTGCAATTAAATATAAAATAAAGGAAATAAATATGAAATAAAAGAATTATGCTTATTTTAATATAAAGTGCGAGTATCCTCGTCAAATTATCCTTATACCCGAAGTTAAATATTCCAACTAATTGGGGACTTAAACTGTAACAAGATTTTAATACTTTGTTTAATAATTAGACCAGGATGTCGACTGAGTGTAACCCAAGGTTTTAATATTTTGTTATCAATTATACCAAGTGTCCTTGTACATAATTTCACCCCTGTTTTAATTATTCTAGTGGCTATTAATCCATTCCCGTGTCCGGTTAAATGAACGATTATTCGTACATATAAATACCCTGCCCATCGTGTCCGATCGAGTGTATATGGTAATTTATAGGGATGCCCAATTGTAAATCTTTATATTAACATTAACAAACTATCATTTAGTTAAACAAATATAAAGCCCATTAATAGCCCATAGTCTAATTTCCACAAGTGTCGTTCTTTTGTCCAAACCCCAATTATGGTACAAAGCCCAATTACCCAATTTTAGTAATTAGCCCAACATCATGATTACTTTGGATTAAATAAGCATAATAATAACTTAGCTACGAGACATTAAATTAAAAAGGTTGAACATAACTTACAATGATTAAAAATAGCATAGCGTTACACGGACAGAATTTCGACTTACACCCTTACAACATTTGCTAACATACCCTTATTATTAGGATTAAAATTAAAATTAAAATATAAATATAAATATTTACGTATAGATATAGAGAGGATGGATATATATATTGGTTTTTGCGATCAGAATTCGTTTGCTTTTATAGGGAGTTTCAGAATTTGGGGCTCCGCGACTCGCGGCCCTTTTTGCCTTCAAACTCCGCGAGTCACGGAGTTTGTAAATACAGCTCACTCCATTTTGGCTCTTTGTTTACCGACGGTTTATTATATAAATATAATATATATATAATTTATATAATTAATTATATATTATATTATATTTATATACATAGTTAACTTGTAATTTTTAGTCCGTTGCGTCGAGTGTTGAGAGTTGACTCTGGTCCCGGTTCCGGATTTTTGAACGTCATTGCGTACAATTTAATATCTTGTACTTTGCGTTTTGAATCTTGTACTCTTGTAATTTCGAGACGTTTCTTATCAATAATCGGAACCTCTTTGATTGTCTTTTGTACTTTTGAGCTTTTTGGTCGTTTGCGTCTTCAATTCGTCGAATCTGTCTTTTGTCTTCACCTTTTATTATTTAAACGAATATCACTTGTAAATAGAACAATTGCAACTAAAACCTTGTCTTTCTTGAGGAATAATGCTATGAAATATATGTTCGTTTTTAGCATTATCAAATATTCCCACACTTGAGCGTTGCTTGTCCTCAAGCAATATCGTCTTGAAATACTAGAATCACTTCTTTATTCTTCACACTTTGTACATCAGTGATTTCTATACGGTGGTATAAACAATGGTAGTAACGATATGGTTTACAGTCCCACATGACTATGAAAATTTAGATCCATTAAGGAAATTGGATCTTTATGAAAACATTTAATCTTTTGAAAATTAAATCTCCTTTTTACCCTAGATAAGTTTTCCGGAATAACCCTTCACCGGTGTTTGCAAAATATTTTTGTGGGTTTGGTGGGTTTCAGATTTGAAAATTTTAGCTCAAATCTTATGGTTTTGTGTCACCCACTTTCTAACCTTGTATTTGGAAAGCAACACGTCCAGTTTACTTGTCCCGTATATTACCTTTCGGTAAACTACCGTCCGGTTGTAAAGGAAAGCGTTGAACAATCAACTGTTAAGGCAATGTCCCCTGACATGCTTTTAATTATGGTCTATAAACGTGTCGGATGCTAGTACTATCCTTTGTAGGAGCAATAGTAAAGCTCACCCTTATAATTTGTAGGTTTGGCACAAGGTCCTGTCTTTGACCACTATGCAACCACCGTTCTTACGGTTGACACCCGATTTAGTTCAGGTGACCTAATGAATTCCAGGTGAATTCCTAGGATTTTACGTTCAATGGTAATGAACGCATTGAAAATAGGGTTTTCAGAAAACAAATCGGTTTGTAATTTTGATCAAAATATTTTCTCGTTCAAGCTTGAGTTTAGATATCATTGAATTCCATGAGTTTGTAATTCTCAATCTTTAAGGTCAATCTCAAGGATTGAGTAATATCAGGCTTAAAAGCTGATTTTTGATCTTTTAAGGAGATTATCCTTTCTGGGGATCTGATTCATTAGTCTTATCCAGCTAATTTGCATGGTGCCCCCCCATTTTACGAGATAAATCCTTCTCATGGTTAGGATAAATCTGACCACTTGGCGACCCTGTTTAATGCTGAGGTCCGTGGATTTCCTGCTGATTTTAGTGATGACTTTTCTAGATTTTTCGTCAACCTACAGCTGGTCTGGACGACAACTTCTTGACCTAAATCAAGAAGCGCGTGTCTTTTTCGGAAGACTTTACTTCCTTTTAATGATGGAATTGATTCATCGTGTAGATCCATCTTTCTTACAGTAAATCAGGTAAAACTTTTTAGTTTAGTCCAAAGCAAAAGTATTTTCAGTTATTTGTACAAAAATATGTGATATATGTTTTGAATAACTTGGAGAATTTTCCCACACTTGGCTTTTATTTTCCTTTTTATTGTCCTCTATTCCATTTTAAATGAATTTTAACATTTGGTTTGTTTCTCAATTTATGTCCTTTCCGAGGTTACAATAATTTCGGTGTTAAAACCTAGTTTTATCGTTCATAAATATGTATAAACATGATTTTGAGTTCATTTAATTGAAAATTTTGAAAAATTTTACTAGAATTGGGTAGTCAGTATATAAGACTAGGGCTGTTCTTTATTATCAGAGAGCACTAGATTCTAATACAACTACTGCTTTACTAGTATTTTTAATGGTAACCAAGTGTTTAAGATAGAAATTATAAAATCCGAAAGAATTTAACCCCTTCCCACACTTAAGATCTTGCAATGCCCTCATTTGCAAGAAATCAGTAACAATTTAAATTATTGAGGGTGATTTGTGTGAAAATGATTAAATTTTACCAAAGTTTCCAAATATATTGGCGTTTGTTTGCTGAATGATAAATGGTGCACATCATTTGTTCATTCCGTCTTGTTGTTATTTCACATATATTTTGCATCTTGTCGTCAAAATTAGTTGCTTTTGCTGAACTTATTGCCAGTCTTTGAAAATGCGTTGTTTTACCCTGTTGTGTACATAAGATAAACTGCAAACATATATACATATTTTTGAAGTTTGGTATATTACCCCACATTCAAAAATTATTAAAAACTAAGAATAAAAGTTAAAAAATTATAAAAACTATTACAATATTAACATAAGTATTAAACGTATCAACATTACAAATTACAAAATAAATAAAACTAAGTAGACTAGGGATGATACTGATACCAATAGGGGTTCCATGCATAACCATAGGTGCTATAAAATGCTTCGGCAGGGTTATACGTAGGATACGGTGGTTGCATCTCTATAGACCAGGGAGGGAATATGGGTTTTGGAGTAGGAATATAGTTTCTACCTATATGTTGGCAATGAGCTATGATTTGGTTTTGATGAACTTGCCAATCTTCAAATGCTCTCTGTCTAGCATTTTCATACTCCTGTGAAGCTATAAACCTTTGCATTTCTTGCATTTCATTTCCCCCTCCTACATTACCTTGCTGTTGGTTTCTCTCAACCTGTGGATGTCTACCATGGTATTGTACTGCGGCGTTATTTCGCCTCTTTAAAACTTTCGCACCATGGTATACATTTAAACCTATTGTATCGCGGGGTTCTGGTTCTTCGACTAATAATCCCCCCCGACTTATATCCACACCGAGATATTCAGCAATCAAAGTAATAAAAATACCACCTCCTATTATGCTATGCGGTCTCATCCCCCTAACCATAGCTGATAAATAATAACCCACACAATAAGGTATACTTACAGCGCTTTGTGGGTCTCGAATACACATATGGTAAAACAAATCCTGTTCATTTACCTTTTCCTTGTTCTTACCTCTTTGTGTAATCGAATTAGCTAAAAACCTATGAATCACTCTTAATTCAGCTCTATCTATATCCAAATAAGAGTAATTTCCCCCTTTGAATCGGTGATGGCTTGTCATTTGACTCCATACACCATGTGTATCAAAATTTTCATCTATCTTTCTACCATTTAGTATCAACCCTCTACAATCGGCAGATGCTAACTCCTCAGGCGTATATATACGTAAAGCCTGAGCCATGTCTAGTAAAGACATGTGGCGCATCGAACCTCCTAACAAAAATCTAATAAAAGATCGATCGGTTAAACTAGCTACCCGATCATTTAATTCTATACTACACAACAATTCTTCACACCATACTTTATATACAGGTCTACGCATGGTGAATAAACGTACCCAGTCATTAAAAGTAGAATTACCATACCTCTGTGCAAGTAATTCCCTAATTGGCCCGGCCAATTCTACAGCTTCTAATGGTCCCCATTCTATGACCCTAGGTACCTCAACAACTTTAGAATGAAGAGTATGCAAACCCCTTTGGTATTTTGGATAATCTATCCAAAGTCTGTCAAATCTCAGGTTCGGATGCAAATCTTCCAAGTGCATATCAGAAAATGTCATGACTGGATGAGGTATATCTTGCTTGTAGTAGTTATCCACCTCCTGTTGTTCCGCATTCTCAGCAGGAGCATTGCGAGCTTGGGATGAAGATTCACCCCTTTCAGTCTGCAAAATACATCAAACACAATTTTTGTGCATCCAAATATGCATTAGTGTCAGCAAAATCATCAATCAAAATAATTACAATGACATGATCAATTTATATCAAACTTAAGCTCATTTTCACATTTTTATCAAATCTACACTTTTTCAAATAAGCATATACGAAAATGTTCGCCAAGTTCATAAGCATTCAACTCAAATAACATGTCAAAATAATCATTACTAGCAATTAAACAAGTTTCAAATGGCATTATCTCTCAAAAATCAAGTTCATGAATTTTAGACTTGAAAAAGTCCACTTTAATTCTCAAAATCATGTTTAGGCTCAAAGTTTGGATCATTTAACTACCTAAACATGTTACACTACTTAATTTAGCAACAATTCATGACAAAAATCGGCCATAACCTGTTTATATCAAAAAGCCCCAAATTGCTCAAGAACACAAACCCTAGATTACTCAAAATTTGAAGTTTATGGCTTCTAATCATATTAAATAGCATCAATCTAGGTTATACAAGCATAATACATAAACAATTTAAGCATAATTACACTAAAAAGCATCAAAATCAAATTGGGGAAAAAATTGCTCAAGAACACTAATTTTCGGATTAAATGGTGTTTAGGTGTAGAAATTTACCGTTTTTCTTGAGTAATTCCTTGATAGCATCCTTCTCAACATGATTTTAGTAAAAGATTTGATGATTAACGGTTAAAAATTGTGATTTTGGGGGTGTTTTCTCGTGTATTTTCGGGTTTTATTTTCGCTGTATGTGTTTTTGTGGTGTGTGGACTGAGGATACTGATCAGTTCGTCCAGCTTTTATTTTTTTCTGGATTTTTGCAAGCTCCGCGAGTCGCGGGGTTTATACCTTCAAACTCCGCGAGTCGCGGAGTTTGTATTATATATATATTTTTTTTTAACATATTATACTAATTAAAACAATTAAGTAATTAATTTTAAAATTTTGTTTCCCTTGTTATTTAGGACGAGGTCATTTCGGATCGATGTCCTAGTCCGTCCTTCGACAAAATTTTAAAATTTGTCTTTTTGTAGCGATTGTTTTAAAAGCTAAGATTTTTGGTTTTTTTTTAATGTTTTTGACATACTTTAATTCAATAAGATTAAAAATAATGATAATAAAAGTTCTCGTCCCTCCCTCGGGTAAAGCAATTTCGGTTCAAAGACCTAGTCTTCAACTTACGACGAAGTTTAAAAATCATATTTTTAACTTAATGAGATAAAGTAAAATTTTTTTTTAAATTCACACAATTTTAATATAAAATTCAAAATTAATATTAAAAATTCACACCAAACTTTAAAATTTGAAATGCATAAAATTAAAAATTCATATTTTTTTAAAAAATTAAAGATTCACACCAAAATTAATTTAAAAATTCATATTATAAATTCACACCAAACTTATATAAATTTTTCAAATATTTACAATTTTAAATATATTGTTTTTACAAAGTTTACAATATTAATTTAAGATTTATATATTAATTTTAAAAACATGGTAAAAATAAAATTAAAAATCTTTTTGGCTTTTTATCCCACTTTAATCAATCAAATATTATTAAAAATATGAGCCCCTCTTTTCGGTAAAGTAATTTCGGTTCCAAGACCTAATTTAACTCATGACGAATTTTTGAAATATTTTGGGTTGATTGATTAAAGATATTTATACCTTAAGAATAAACGTTAAATTTCGCAGTGATGTAATAAATTTTTGAATGATATCAATAATTTCGGTCGCCAAACCTAATTTTATTCAATACCAATTTAATACTTTATAGCGAACAAATTAGTGTTTATTATCAAAAGGTTAAAAATAAAAATAAAAAAAATAAAAACTGTACAGACTTACCTATGAGATAGTATTCTTAGTTATATGATCTATCCCATTCATAAGATAGTCGGTTTAATTGGTTTTCCATGGCTACATAGGCGTAACCTCGAGCATTCAGTGTCTTTTCTTCTAAACATATGAACGGTCCGTCTCTGCATAAAGTAACAAATTCGGTGTTTGAATAGGTTTGATTAATTGAACATTTACCTCCATGTGACCATTTTACGCATTTGTGACATCTTTCTAGGTGTCGTGCTCTTCTTTTCGCTGCGGATTTTGATTTTCCTTTACCAAATTGTAACTTATTATCTTCGCATCTGGATTCTTTTCTAACTCCGTCCAATCTTTCTCTGATTACTGATACTATTTCACTCGGTAGTGCGTCATTATTACGTTTAGTGATCAAAGCGTGTAGCATTAGACCATGGTTTAGTTCACAGGCAGTCTTCATTTCCTAAAAAAATAAAAATTCAGAATGGGGGGAGAAGACTAGTTCTTTAGGGTCTGCTAGGGAAAGACCATTGGGGTTCCATTTTTGAGAACTACACGAAAACAGACAATCTAACTCTAACAGAAATACATATTATCCTTTAAAGACTTGATTCTCCCCACACTTAGTTAGCTATGGTGTCGAAATTGTGATTAATTTCGTTGTCGACTTCCATCGGACTATCTATGTAGTGTTTAACTCTGTGACCATTAACTTTAAATTCAATCCCATTTGAATTTATTAATTCTATCGTTCCGTATGGAAAAACTCTTTTAACTATGAATGGTCCAGACCATCTTGATTTCAATTTTCCAGGAAATAGCTTGAATCGTGAATTGAAAAGAAGAACTCTGTCTCCTTCTTTAAATTCTTTTGAACTTCTGATTCTTTTATCATGCCATTTCTTCGTTCTTTCCTTATAGATTAACGAATTATCGTATGCTTCACGTCTTAATTCTTCTAATTCGTTTAATTGACTTAATCGTAGTCGTCCAGCTTCATGTAAAACAAGATTACATGTCTTCAAAGCCCAAAATGCTTTGTGTTCAATTTCTACTGGAAGATGACATGCTTTTCCATAAACAAGTCTAAAAGGTGTGGTTCCAATTGGAGTTTTGTAGGCTGTTCTAAAAGCCCAGAGTGCATCCTCCAATTTAATGGACCATTCCTTCGGATTTGATCCTACGGTTTTCTCTAGAATACGTTTTAAAGCTCGGTTTGTATTTTCAACTTGTCCACTTGTTTGTGGATGATATGCGGTGGAGATTTTATGAGTTACTCCATATCTTTTAAGAACTTTCTCAAGTTGATTATTACAAAAATGAGTACCCCGATCACTTATTAAAGCTTTCGGTGTTCCAAACCTTGCAAAAAGACATTTTAAAAAGTTGACTACAACTCGTGCATCGTTAGTTAGGAGAGCTTGTGCTTCCGCCCATTTAGATACATAATCAATGGCTACGAGAATATAGAGATTATTATGAGATTTTGGAAATGGACCCATAAAGTCAATACCCCAAATGTCAAATACTTCACATACTTGGATGACATTTTGTGGCATTTCATCACGTTGACTTATTTTTCCGGCCCTTTGACAAGCATCACAGGATTTGCAAAGAAGGTGTGCGTCTTTGTAAATTGTAGGCCAATAAAATCCAGCATCATAAACTTTTCTTGCTGTTAGTTGAGGCCCATAATGCCCTCCTGTTGGTCCTGTGTGACAATGGTTTAAAATTTTACTAGCTTCATCTTCAAATACACATCGTCGTATTATTCCATCGGGACAACTTTTAAACAGATGTGGATCTTCCCAAAAATAGTGTTTTATATCACTGAAGAATTTCTTTCGTCTTTGGTACGATAATCCTTTTTCAAGGAATCCACAAACTAAGTAGTTTGCATAGTCTGCAAACCATGGAATTTCTTTATAATCTATCTTCAATAGATATTCATCAGGAAAGTTGTCTTGTATGGCCGATTCATTTAGAACTTCTAATTCGGGATTTTCAAGACGAGAAAGATGATCAGCGGCTAGATTTTCTGCTCCTCTTTTATCTCGAATTTCAATATCAAACTCTTGTAAGAGTAAGATCCAACGGATTAATCTTGGTTTAGCATCTTGTTTCGAAAATAGGTATCTAAGAGCAGAATGGTCGGTATAGACCACCGTTTTAGCTAGAACGAGATATGATCGAAATTTGTCATAAGCAATGACAATAGCAAGGAGTTCTTTTTCAGTAGTTGTATAATTTGTTTGTGCTCCTTGTAACGTCTTACTAGCATAATATATAGGTTGAAATCGTTTTTCAATCCTTTGTCCTAAAACGGCTCCCATTGCAAAATCACTTGCATCGCACATTAGTTCAAATGGTAGATTCCAATTTGGTGGTATCATGATCGGCGCATTAGTGACTTTCTCTTTAAGAATATTAAAAGATTTGATACACTCATCTGAAAAGATGAATGGAGCATCCTTTTCTAGGAGTTTATTCATAGGAGTGGCAATTTTAGAAAAATCTTTTATGAAACGTCGGTAAAAACCGGCATGCCCTAGAAAACTCCTAACTCCTCTAACATTGGTGGGATGTGGAAGTTTAGCAATTACATCTACTTTAGCTCTATCCACTTCAATTCCTTCTTTTGAAATTTTATGTCCAAGAACGATGCCCTCTTTAACCATGAAATGGCATTTCTCCCAATTAAGTACTAGATTTGATTGTTCGCATCTAATAAGCATTCGTTCCAGATTAACTAGACATGATTCAAATGTATCACCGAAGACTGAAAAGTCATCCATGAAAACTTCCATGCATTCTTCTATCATATCGTGAAAAATCGCCATCATACACCTTTGAAAGGTTGCAGGGGCGTTAAAAAGTCCAAATGGCATGCGTTTGTAAGCAAAAGTACCATAAGGGCACGTGAATGTGGTTTTCTCTTGGTCCTCGGGTGCTATTGGAATTTGAAAATATCCGGAAAATCCATCTAGAAAACAATAGTAACTATTTCCGGCTAATCTTTCCAACATTTGATCAATGAAAGGTAAGGGAAAGTGATCTTTTCTGGTGGCGTCATTTAATTTTCTATAATCAATACATACACGCCATCCTGTTACAGTCCTAGTAGGAATAAGCTCATTTTTCTCATTTGTAATGACAGTCATGCCACCCTTCTTAGGTACGCATTGAACTGGGCTTACCCATGGACTATCAGAGATTGGATAAATTAGACCTGCGTCTAGCAGTTTAATAATTTCTTTTTTAACTACATCTTGCATATTAGGATTTAGTCTTCGTTGGCGTTGCACATACGTTTTATGACCTTCTTCCATAAGGATTTTATGTGTGCAATACGAAGGACTTATTCCTTTAATATCATGAATCTTCCATGCAATGGCTGGTTTATGAGCTTTCAACACAGAAATGAGTTGTGATTTCTCATTTTTAGTAAGAGAAGACGATATTATTACAGGTAATTCAGATTCACCATGTAAATAAGCGTATTCCAAATGGTTTGGAAGTGGCTTTAACTCTAATTTCGGAGGTTCTTCTATCGATGATTTGTATCGATATCTGTCTTCTTCTTTTAGCATTTGAATTTCTTCTGTTGTTGGTTCATATCCATTAGCTATAAGTGTAGCTAACATTTCAGCTTCATCAATTGGTTCATTACCTTCTCCTAAAGAACATTCTCCTGTTCCTTGTAATTCTGGAAATTCTTCTAATAATTCTGCATGTGCATCTATAGTTTGAATATAATAACATGTATCATCTGCAGATTGTGGTTGTTGCATTGCTCTATCAACTGAAAAGGTAACACTCTCATCCTCTATACTTAGGGTCAATTTCTTACCGAACACGTCTATCATTGCTTTAGCCGTGTTTAAGAATGGTCTTCCTAATATGAGAGGAACTTGAGAATCTTCTTCCATGTCCAAAACAACAAAATCTACTGGAAATACTAAAGTACCAACTTTAACTAGCATGTTCTCCATTATCCCTCTAGGATATTTTATTAATCTATCGGCTAGTTGTATGCTTATTCTGGTTGGTTTCAATTCTCCAAGGTCTAGTTTAGCGTATAGTGAATACGGCATTAGATTTATACTAGCACCTAAGTCTGCTAATGCTTCTATTGAACTAAGACTACCCAGAAAACATGGAATTGTGAAACTTCCTGGATCAGATAGTTTTTCTGGTATCTTATTCAACAGCACTGCTGAACAATTAGCATTCATGGTAACAGCCGAGAGTTCTTCCATTTTCTTTCTATTTGAGATTAGATCTTTCAAGAATTTAGCATATCTAGGCATTCCTGAAATCACATCAATGAAAGGAAGATTTACATTTATCTGTTTAAACATATCCAAGAATTTAGATTGCTCGGTTTCAAGTTTCTCTTTCTTCATTTTACTCGAATAAGGAAGTGGTGGTTGGTATGTTTTAACATAAGGTTTAGCCTTAACTGTGTTATCTTCATTAACCTTTTCAACTACCGGTTCTTTTTCCTTATCTTGATCAGGTTGTGGTTCTTGTGGAGTAGGAATAGCTTCATCAGAAGTTACAGGTATTTCAGGTGGTTTAAGCGTTGTACCATTTCTTGTGGTAATGGCTTTAGCTGTTTCATTCCGGGGGTTAGCATTTGTATCACTAGGTAGACTTCCCGGTTTTCTTTCACCTATTAACCTTGCTAGGTTACTTACTTCTTGTTCCAGATTTTGAATAGAAGCTTGTTGATTTCTAAATGCTTGAGCATTTTGTTCATTAGTTTGTTTCTGAGATGTGAAAAACTGCGTTTGAGTTTCAACTAGCTTCGTCATCATATCTTCTAAATTCGGCTTTTCATCATCGGTTTGTTGTGGTGGTTTGTTTTGAAAATTAGGTCTTTGCTGATTGTAAGTATTATTGGATACTTGTTGATTGCTAGGACCTTGTTGGTTGTTATATGGAATATTTCGGTTATAATTCTGGTTTTGATTGTAAATAGGTCTTGGCGGTTGATAATTATTCTGATAATTATTTCCAGGCCTTTGGTTTATGTATGAAATATTCTCTCTTTGTTCCATTGTTAATTCAATACTGAGACAATCTTTTATCAAATGTGGTCCTCCACACTGCTCACAACTACTTCGTATTGAGTGAATATCTTTAGTCATCTTTTTCATCCGTCTCTCAACAGCATCTATCTTTGCGGAAATGGAATCTAAGTCATGGCTAGAATCGGCTCTAGCTGCTTTAGATGATCTAACGATATCTTTTTCTTGGTGCCACTCATGTGAGTGGGAAGCAGTGTTATCAATAATTTTGTAAGCATCAGTTTCGGTTTTCTTCATAATAGAACCACCAGCTGCTATATCTATGTCTTTCCTTGTAGTGATGTCGCATCCTTGGTAGAATATTTGTACTATTTAACAGGTGTCTAAACCATGTTGCGGACATCCTCTCAACAACTTTCCAAATCTTGTCCACGACTCATATAGAGTTTCATTTGGCTTCTGTGTGAACGTAACAATTTCTGCTTGAAGTCTTACGGCTTTAGATGCAGGAAAGAATTGTTTAAGAAATTTTTCAACTAAAACATCCCATGTATCAATCGCCCCTTCAGGTAACGATTCCAACCAATCTTTGGCTTCTCCCTTTAAAGTCCAGGGAAATAACATGAGATATATCTGTTCATCCTCCACTTCTCGAATTTTAAATAGTGTGCAGATCCTATTAAAGGTACGTAGATGTTCATTTGGATCTTCCTTCGGCGCACCACTAAATTGGCATTGATTAGTCACCATGTGTAGAATTTGTCCTTTGGTTTCATAATCTGGCGCATTAATGTCTGGATGAGTAATTGTGTGACCTTGGCCAGTGCGTTTAGCTCTCATTCGGTCTTCCATACTTAAGGGTTCCAGATTCTCCATAATTGAAATTGTTGAATCCGAATCACTAGAGGATTCTGATTTAATGGTTCGTTCCTCAACAATCTCTGTTTGAATGATTGGTGGTTCCGGAGGAAAATTTAATGGTTCAGGATCTACGAATCGTTCCTGAATATTCTTCGAATTCTCAATTGTGAGGTCGGGTTCAAAAAATGGATTATCGAAAATTTGAACTGGAGTACTTGGTCGACTGGATGACGATTCTAAAGAAAAATCAACGGCGGTAATATTTGCTAAATGTCTTGATCTAGTTACAGGTGGTGAACGTACAAAAGGTGGTGAACGTCTTGCTCGGTGCATTCACTGAATATCCTATTAGTTTTTAAAAGGAAAGAAAAATTATAATAAGTTATCCAATCAATAGACTTTTCTGATTTTGCCCACGTTTTGAATAGCCAAAAGATGCAGCAGAGGGGCAGGATTCGTTTGGTCTCAATATAATTGAGGACTGTTTGGCTCCAATAACCCGGTCCACATACAAATCCAACTATTACTATGAACCAGAAAATTTTGATGTCTATCAATTTAACCACTTAAAATAAACTTTCGTAATTTTAAGAAATTTAGATAAGAAGTAGAATAAAAATCTATGTCCTAAAACTAGAATAGCGAGAAATAAGAAAGAAAAAGAGCGCGTTGGAAAAAGGTCGAAAAAGAAAAATGGTTGACAAATAAAAGATGACGGAAAAATAAAAGAAACTTATAACACTTAAAAACACTTGACTAACCTAACCTTATTACTACAACTAACTTAAAATTATAATCGCAAATTGAGATTACTAATTGGAATGATAATTGATACATAGGTAAAAGTCGTCTAAAAATATTAAAGTTTACAAGAAAAACTATATCCCAAATGGAAATAACTTAAAAAGAAACTAAAACTTAAAAAGGCGTCGCAAAATTCTAAAGTACCTAAATCTTAGTCTAAAGAAATAGCACTTAAGGAATTCTACGGCAAAGCCTAAAAATCTAGAAGTAAAAATAACTATGGCAAAAACTAAGTTTAAAACTAAATATGAGCTAAATATACAAATATTACGCTAAAATGATTAAAAAGGGACAAAATGTAAAAATATACAAAAAGTTGTAAAAAGTACAATTTTTATAAAAATATTATTTTTATATTATTTATTTAATAAAACTATTAATTTTACAATTTAATTAAACTAATTTAACTAAAATATAAATTAAATAAAAAGTAAAACTAATTATAATAATAATAATTAATTAGGGTTAATAATAATAATAATTAATAATTACCCGTAATTAAATGTAGATTAGGGTTTCTGTCGGTGTCAGGGTAGCTCCGCGAGTTGCGGTATTCCAAGCAGCAAACCCCGCGAGTCGCGGGGTTCCAAAATTCAACTCTGGTACAGTTTTAAATTTGACGCGTTTTTTTTTTCTGTTTTATATTTTCTGTTTTATAATCTAAAATTTTTATATAATAAAAACTTATATTTTAAAAATTAGAATAAAAATAGAACTACTTTATAATTTTATAAATAAAAATCTTAAAACTAGATTTATATATATATATTTTTATATGTTTTAAATAAAAACAAAATACTTAAATAAAACTTATATAAAAATAAAGAAACTTTATAAAACTTAAATATTTAACAAAATCTTAAAAATACTTATATTTTTGTTTTTCTTTTTATATTTTCGAATATTTAAAACGTATTTTTATAAAAACTATAGTTGTGATTTTGACTCAACCCCACATTTTTCTTTACATACTTTATTTTTCAAAAACTAACTTGGTTTATTCAAAGAATGTTTCCTTGTTTACGTTTTTCATTTTAATCAATGTTTTGTTAATTATCACAACATTTAGACCATTGTTGCAAAACATACCGTCTTGAGCAGTTACGAAGGTTTGGTGACTAGCCCATTCCGTCTCGAAGAAACCGTCTAATATGACAGTCAACGGTTAAAATTCAGGTCAAAGTTGAAAAAAATCAGGTCAAAGTCTCTCAAAATCCGGAAAAGCCAAAAAGTCGGTAAAATCAATCAAATTTGTCGTATTTTAGTTATGAATTTTTTTATTATATTAACGGTGATAGCAATTATGGGTACAAATTAGTCAATTAAAGTTTTTGGCTTTAAAATATGCACACATATAAACATTTATCTACTTATATATTTAAAAGTCAACTTTGGTCAACATCCTTCTTGACCCTCGTCTCGATCCCGTCTCGACCTTTTTAAGACCCGACCGTCTCGACCCCGTCTCACGTCTTTTGCAACCTTGATTTAGCCTACATAAGCTTTATAATAATAAATAAATCTATTAATTTATAGATTTTTATTAAAAACAAGCAAGCTTACCTCACTATGTGAATGTTTGATGTTTAAGCAGAGTGGTATAAAATACTATTAATTTTAGCAGGAAAATACTATTAAATACGATACAATTTTACACAAGATATTTATTTATTTAGAGAATGGATATACTTAAACCTTGCTACAACACTTATAGGCAGTGTACCTAATCGTACAGTAGTGTAGTTTTTAGTAAGTCCGGTTCGTTCCACAGGGAAAATCTTTAAACAAAGCTTAACGCTATATTAGTTTACTTTTATAAAAATACAAATATATATATAAGTAATATTATTATTGTAAAGGGGGGTTTTTACCGTTTAATGATCGGTTTGTCGATTTTAAAACTTTAGTCGCAGTTAAAACCAAATGTAAAATAATAAATAAATACAAGACTTAATTTTCAGCATAAAGTAAATAACGATAATGAAATTGCGAATAATAAAAGTACGATAAAATAAACTTGCGATAATTAAAAAGTACGATAATTAGAAGTGTAATTAAATACTATAACAATGAAAATGCGATAATTAAAAGTGCAATTAAATATAAAATAAAGAAAATTAAATATGAAATAAAAGAATTATGCTTATTTAAACTTCCGTAATCATGATGTCTGACGTGTTGATTTTAGTTTTATGCCCATGGGTTAATTGTCCTTTGTCCTGGATTATTTAATATGTCCGTCTGGTTTTTGTCCATAACAGTCCATCAGTCATAAATATAAAGTGCGAGTATCCTCGTCAAATTATCCTTATACCCGAAGTTAAATATTCCAACTAATTGGGGACTTAAACTGTAACAAGATTTTAATACTTTGTTTAATAATTACGCCAGGATGTCGACTGAGTGTAACCCAAGGTTTTAATATTTGGTTATCAATTATACCAAGTGTCCTTGTACATAATTTCACCCATGTTTTAATTATTCTAGTGGCTATTAATCCATTCCCGTGTCCGGTTAAATGAACGATTATTCGTACATATAAATACCCCGCCCATCGTGTCCGATCGAGTGTATATGGTAATTTATAAGGACGCCCAATTGTAAATCTTTATATTAACATTAACAAACTATCATTTAGTTAAACAAATATAAAGCCCATTAATAGCCCATAGTCTAATTTCCACAAGTGTCGTTCTTTTGTCCAAACCCCAATTATGGTACAAAGCCCAATTACCCAATTTTAGTAATTAGCCCAACATCATGATTACTTTGGATTAAATAAGCATAATAATAACTTAGCTACGAGACATTAAATTAAAAAGGTTGAACATAACTTACAATGATTAAAAATAGCGTAGCGTTACACGGACAGAATTTCGACTTACACCCTTACAACATTTGCTAACATACCCTTATTATTAGGATTAAAATTAAAATTAAAATATAAATATAAATATTTACGTATAGATATAGAGAGGATGGATATATATGTTGGTTTTTGCGATCAGAATTCGTTTTCTTTTATAGGGAGTTTCAGAATTTGGGGCTCCGCGACTCGCGGCCCTTTTTGCCTTCAAACTCCGCGAGTCGCGGAGTTTGTAAATACAGCTCACTCCATTTTGGCTCTTTGTTTACCGACGGTTTATTATATAAATATAATATATATATAATTTATATAATTAATTATATATTATATTATATTTATATACATAGTTAACTTGTAATTTTTAGTCCGTTGCGTCGAGCGTTGAGAGTTGACTCTGGTCCCGGTTCTGGATTTTCGAACGTCATTGCGTACAATTTAATATCTTGTACTTTGCGTTTTGAATCTTGTACTCTTGTAATTTCGAGACGTTTCTTATCAATAATTGGAACCTCTTTGATTGTCTTTTGTACTTTTGAGCTTTTTGGTCATTTGCGTCTTCAATTCGTCGAATCTGTCTTTTGTCTTCACCTTTTATTATTTAAACGAATATCACTTGTAAATAGAACAATTGCAACTAAAAGCTTGTCTTTCTTGAGGAATAATGCTATGAAATATATGTTCGTTTTTAGCATTATCAATGTTGCTATTTTTCCTCAATGTAATGGATGTAAGTTTGATCATTCGTGATTCTTCCTTGACTTCACATCACATGAGTGTATTGAAGTTGCAAGAAAACATGTTTCTTCATTCATTTCCTTGAAATATCCAACTTCATTTGAGTCTTGATCATACCTTCTCATACGAACATTTTCATCGTTATGCAAGACTAGATCTTCCAAAATATATTTTACGTTCTAAACAAGTAGAGCTTAGTTCCAAGATCTTCGACTCATTTTTTTGCAAAAAATATTTTAGACACAACAAAAATGTTTTTTGAGCAAAGCTTAGAGCAACCGATCTGATACCAATTGTAAGTAACTAGATGGGGGTGAATAATTACTTAATGGTTTCTTAAAACTTTTTTGAAATCTTTAACAATCAAAATATAAGTTTTAAGTGTGGAAGAGTTTGTGTTTGTTAATGCAAGTATGCAAAGAATATAATTGCACAAACACAAGGATTTATAGTGGTTCGGGAGGATTTTAACTTATCCTCCTTAATCCACTCCCCGAATCACTAATACGGAGTTAGCTTCAATAAGCATTTCTCCAAACTTGGTGGAAATCCGTTTATACCAAATGATCTTCAATAGGCCACACCAACACTATTCCTAGATCACAATCGTCTTCACCTTGGACAAGCATCTATTTCCCAACAGAAATATGAACAACTTCCTAACACACCTTTAAGGAAGAAGGATCACTAGATAAGATGATGTTCTTATCTCAAGATCAATTCTACTAACTCAATCTCTCATAGTTCTTCAATAAGTCACACCAATCTTACTTAGATTAAACTTGTTTCACGTTGAACAAATATTAATTCCCAATAGAATTAATCAACATCCTAGATCCCTTTAAGGAAGTTGAATCAATAAGTAAGATGGTGTTTCCTTTAACAAGAACTATTTAACTTCCTTGACCCTACAAAGAAGTATCTCACAAAGTAAACTTAAAGATACAAATGATAAGCATGAAGTTTACAATGTGATTCTACTTAGTGTAAGTAGAATCTCTCTTTCTCTCTTATAATCTCTCCATAGTATGTGCTTGAGGCTTGAGATATTGGTTGACATGACTTTGAAAGTATGTTATAAAGAGGTGATTTTCAAATGCTTGAGGCTCACCTCATGGTCGACCGCGGGTCGACAGTGCAGGTTCTGACCTCTGATTTTGTAGCTGTTTGATACCTTTAATTTTGTCACTTTGCTTATTGGATGGCTTTATTTAGAAGCAAAAAAACATCTTAAATAACCTGCATAACCCCTTTTATCTTGGATATATTCATGGAAGTTGACATAGGCTTAAAAGAGGAAAGCCCCATTGTCCTTCTATTGTGTCATTGATTTCTCTTAATAGCAAATGCATATTTTTATCCCTTGAAAAACCACAAGCTTCCAAAGTTCATATCACCAGTCTTCAAAGCTTTTGTCAACATTTTATTGCAAGTATATGCATTCATTGGTTACTTCCAACACTTCAAATAAGACCCATTTGTTTTACATGAAGACTTCTAGGGAATTAAACTAATCATAAAGAGATAAGCATACTTAAGCATGTAGTTAATGTTTGATGATTAATCAAGTGGAGAGCATCTCTTTAGTTGGGACTTAATGACCATCCTAATCATGTCTAGATATATTTTAGATTTAAAAGGGATGATTTGCAATTAGGTACAAAAGGATATTTTGCAACACTTATGTGTTTAACCTTAATTGCAAGCTAAAGTGTCATTAAGGCATCATTAGGTGAGATTAAGCGAGATTAACATCCTAGATACCAAAATTCTTTTTGATATGAAAGGGACAACTATTCTAAGTAAGTTGAAAAAGGTTTCGTGAATTATAGATGCCCTGAAGTGGTCAACCAATATTTGGTCAAGAAATTTAGACAGAAGATTTGCAGTCGAACTACGAACAACTATGGAGAAGACCGTGCACTATGGTCAAACCACGGTCTGCCGTGGAGTCGATCGTGTACTTGGTTTCTCAGAAACCATGGTACATGACACCCACGGTCTGACTTGCTCTACCGTGGACCTAGCCGTGTGCTACCTGGGTTTTGCAAAGGAATTTTTGGCTTGTTTATTATGTGTATTGGTCATTTGCAAGAGATCATGTAGGTTTGTGAACTTGTGTTGTCCTATACGCATTAAGCACTTTAGGCATGGTGTCATCATCAAAACAAAGTGATTAATATTTGAATATTATCATTGGATTACTAACCAACATATTATAATATAATCTAATAAATATTAATAAATTGGGTGAACTATTGGAAACAAGCTTCACCTATGCCGATAACATTAAATCAATATTTTCAATATTTATATTATTCTTGAATCGTTACAACCTTTTGATTTATTCATGAATTTTGATTTACTTCTCTGATTTTCTTTAGCCAGAAGTTTACAGTGTTCTTCAACATAAACAATGAGCAGCTTTCGATCACGTTCTCTCTTATATTGTTACGTTACTTTCCGTTCAGTAAAATAATCAACATTTACATTCTAGATATACTAATTGTTTATATTGTATATTTAATATTAATATTTAATGTAATATAATGACATGTGGCATATATATATTTTATACAAGAGTTATTATATAATGATAACTGAGAAAAAGTATAACATAGACTTTATTAACGTGTTTGCATGTGACACGTTCCATGATAAATTTTCAATGGACTCATATTTTTCCTAAATATTACATAATATATAATTAAAAAGATATTAATGGTGAGATATAAAAAAACTCGAAAGAACTTTTAAATTTTTCAACACCACGAGCTCTTAAAACTCAAAAGATTAATGGTTTAATAAATCAATTAATTTTGCTCGATTATTTTATCCACCGTGCAACACACGTGCTCTAAAACCTAGTCTATTATATATATATATATATATATATATATATATATATATATATATATATATATATATATATATATATATATATATATATATATATATATATATATATATATTAGTTTTTTAGCCAGTGCATTGCACGGGTGTCTAAAAAACCGTGCAAAAAATTTAATTTGCAGTTCATATTGACATGTAAATAGTGATACTAAAACAATAGAAAAAGTATAAAAATTATTGCCCGTGGTGTTGACAAATTTTAAAAATTCTTTTTATTTTAACAGCCCATGGTGTTGACAAATTTTAAAACTTCCTTTTGAGTTTATGAGGCCGGTGTTGACAAAATAATGGTATGGAACATTAGAGTACATTGAAAATTTGTTATGGAACGTAACATTAGTAAAGTATAAGTTATATTATTTTAGAATTATTATATACAATTTTTTTTTAATAAAAGTGCAACCCGCGAGTTTAATTTTAGAAAAGTTGTTGGTCATTTCACGAAAAAAATGGTACTCGGGGGAGTCATCATAAATAATTAATATTATAATAGTTATACTTGCGTATTCATAAATATTTTATGGATTTAAACTGTAAGTTCGAATTACTTCCATATTTATTGCTAAAAATAAATACTCTGTTTCTAGTGCATTGAAGCTCCGTTTCGGCTACAATTTATTGCGTTTTGTTCGTAAAATTATTTCGGGTTGAACGGTGATGGCGGTAAATTGTAAATTATAAATTAAAAAGGTCGTGTATATATAAGTTAAAATTAGTACCTAAGTGTGACGGGAGTAAATTGTAAATTTGAAGGAAAAGACAAAAAAAGGTCGTATATATATATATATATTTCCGTCACAAATCAATTTTTTCCTCAAACAAAAAAAACACACAGTTTAAGAAAAAGTACCTGACACATGTACTATTTTGTTGATTTTTCAGTTTTACCCTTACTTTTTACCTATCATTTTGTCTTACATGTATAAAGTAGGGACACAAAAGAAATTTAAATTCTTTTCATTTATGGAAGTGGATAATTAATTTGGGATATCTCAAAAAGGAATAGCGGACAATAGATATGGGACGGAAGGAGTACTAGTTAAAAGACTCGTGAAATCACCGGTTTGTTCAAGAAAAATTTATAAAATACATTCTTTAGGTTACAATGAATATTAAGTAATATAGCTCATCTAGATTTGTAGAATCAAGTAAAGAATATAAAAAATTGAAGTAGAAAACGGAATCATAAGTTCAACCCATTTAAGGTGGAAATTTGAACCCATGAATGGTGTATATCTACATTTGTTTTTCAGTGAAAATATTAATATATATATATACATATATATATATATATACACACATATATATACATACACACACACACACACACACACATATATATATATATATATATATATATATATATATATATATATATATATATATATATATATATATATACACACATATATTGTGACGACCCGAAAATTTTCGACGAAATTTAAACTTAATCTTTATATGTTTTTGACACGATAAGCAGAGTATGTAATGTTGAAATCTTAAAAACTTTGAACTGTGTTTAATAGATTCATTTGACCTCTGACTATGCCTGATGATTCACGAACAATTGTTTATAAATAAATATGTATATATATATATACACATATATATGCATATATAAATATATATGATTCTTAAACATAATTAATATCATATGTATATTGTAAGACATATATAAAATGTATTAAATATTGAATATATGTTATTATATATCACATAGTTAAAAATGTGTAATTGTAATATATTAAATTGAAATTATAAGTTAAAATAAATGGTATAGTAATATTATTATCATTTCCAATATTCATATCAAAGTTAGTACTATAAATATAGTATACGAATATGGAACTTGATATATATAAATTGATATATTATTATTATTACTAATAATATTATTATAATTATTAATATAAATAGTTATGTAATCATATTGTTAAGTATTAGCAATGTTATTATTGTTTATCATTATCAATAAAATTATTATTTCTATTAAAATTATTAATTTTTTTTATTAATTATTGTTATTATTATTATGATACAATTTATTATCATTATCATTAATATTATTATTAACATTATCATTTTTAGTATCCTTATTATTTATTATTATTATTAATATATTTATTATTGTTATTGATATTATTATCATTATTATTATTATTATTAATTTATTATTATTATTTATATAATTATTATTAGTATTGATATTATTATTAATATATGTATATTTTAATAATACAGTTTATTATCAGGTGCATATACAGATACAATTATACGTACATAAATACAGTTATATATATCTAATTACATATACAGATATAGATAAATATAAATATATATGGATATATTTAATAGATAAATAAATAAATAAATACAGCTATATATATATATATATATATATATATATATATATATATATATATATATATATATATATATATATATATATATATATATATATAAATATATATATATAATATAGTAATATATATAAATTCATATGTAGATATATTTATAATTATAAATATGATTAAACACTCACAAGGATCCAAATCAATTTTTAAATCCCTTTCAAACTGTAACTGATTGATAAACACTGTATCTAATTGTTGACATTAAGTTCAATACCGTCCAATTTCTGTTAACAATCGATATCATGGTTTATTTTTTTTATTTAATTATCTGTTACTGATTGAATTTATATCGACATCCTCAATTGGTTATAAATCAAAGGAGTGTCGTTGCTACTCTCTGAATCACTCAAATACTCATCCTCTATATCAATTATCAACATACATTGTTATATTTATATAAATTAAACAGAAAAAAAATTCAAGAATAACTCGTTATTCTCTATTTTTATTAATTTTTGTCATAAATCGAATTCGAGTTCCATTTCAAAATCCATAAATTTAGAGTTGTTTGAAAACTCCTACTCAAACTATCTGAGAAGTTTCAAATTCCAATTCTTCTTAACGAGTTTGAATTTCAAGGTCAAAGATTTGGTTTTTAAAAGTCAACCAATGTTCTTCGATATAATTCGAAATATTTGTTGCAGATAAGGTTAAATTGGTGAATGATAAAGATTTTAGGAGTTATTTGAAACTAACTTTGTGTTGTAACAATTGTCCAAAACAAGCTCGAATTCAAAATCATCATTTTTTTTTCTTTCCTTGTGCGTCGAACAACAGACTGCTGCTTCTTTGTTTATATTTTTTTTTCTTTGTTTGTTAATCCATTTAATCGCGAATAAATATTTAAGTGCTGGATATTAAGTTCTAAAAACAAAAATTGATTTAGTTAGGATGTTGGAATTTGCCTTGGTCGATCTAGTGTTTGAAGAAGAAGGAGAAAGAAGAACAGTTTATTAGACATGTTATAAGATTTTGGTTTGGGTTTTAAAACGGATAATGGGCAACAGCTCAATGGTAGGGTGATGGTGCGGGTGAGCGAGAGGACTCGGGTTCGATTCTGGCTTGGTGCAATTCTTTTTAATATAGCTCCTTTGATAAGGTAGCCTATTTCTTTTATTTATTACTATTATTATTATTATTATTATTATTATTATTATTATTATTATTATTATTATTATTATTATTTTATTATTATTATTATTATTAATTATTAATGTTATTATTACGATTATGTTATATTATTATTTTTGTTAGTATTATGATTATAATTATTATCACATTTATATTTATAAGTATTATAATTAATATTAGTGTTAGTATTATAATTACCATGATTATTAATAATATCATAATCATTATTGTTATTATTATTATTATTATTATTATTATTATTATTATTATTATTATTATTATTATTATTATTATTATTGCCATAAGTATTATTAATATGTTGATTATTCTTAAATTGTATCATTTATGAAATATAGATATTGTTACTAATATATTTATTAATATTATTATGATTTGAGTTATAATTATTATTATGGAATATAATACAAGTTATCATTTTTCTCATTAATATTAGTACTAGTATCACTTTTGTAACTTTTAGTATTATTATTATTATTATTATTATTATTATTATTATTATTATTATTATTATTATTATTATTATTATTATTATTATTATTATTATTATTATTATTATTATTATTATTATTATTAAACAAAGGTATCATTATTAACAATATCTTTATTAATATTATCATTTTTAACAAAGTTATTATTATTATTATTAGTAAGTCATTAATATCATAACTACCATAAACAGTAAAATAATTATTGTTACAAGTACTATTATTAATATCATTGTTATTATCACTAATAGGGTTATTATTAACATATGTATATTATTAATGTTATTATCATTATTTATTTTTACTAATATTAACTTAGTATAATAGAACTACTGTTTTGATAAACAAATACATACATAAATATATATATTTAACACATATAACAAAACAAAATTTAATATTTTTATATATATACAAAATGAACATATAAAATATATATATATTATTAACATAAAAATGATATAACGAATACATTCATATATATATATATACATTCATATATATATATATATATATATATATATATATATATATATATATATATATATGAAATGTCCCGTTCATATTGATTATAAACGTTCCATATTAATTGATTTCGTTGCGAGTTTTGACCTCTATATGAGACATTTTTCAAAGACTGCATTCATTTTTAAAACAACCATAACCTTTATTTTATCAATAAAGGTTTCAAAAGCATTACGTAGATTATCAAATAATGATAATCTAAAATATACTGTTTACACACGACCATTACATAATGGTTTACAATAGAAATATATTACATCGACATATGTTTCTTGAATGCAGTTTTTACACAATATCATACAAACATGGACTCCAAATCTTGTCCTTATTTTAGTATGCAACAGCGAAAGCTCTTAGTATTCACCTGAGAATAAACATGCTTTAAACGTCAACAAAAATGTTGGTGAGTTATAGGTTTAACCTATATATATCAAATCGTAACAATAGACCACAAGATTTCATATTTCAATATACATCCCATATATAGAGATAAAAATCATTCATATGGTGAACACCTGGTAACCGATATTAACAAGATGCATATATAAGAATATCCCCATCATTCTGGGACACCCTTCGGATATGATATAAATTTCGAAGTACTAAAGCATCCGGTACTTTGGATGGGGTTTGTTAGGCCTAATAGATCTATCTTTAGGATTTGAGTCAATTAGGGTGTCTGTTCCCTAATTCTTAGATTACCAGACTTAATAAAAATGGGCATATTCGATTTCGATAATTCAACCATAGAATGTAGTTTCACGTACTTGTGTCTATTTTATAAATCATTTATAAAACCTGCATGTATTCTCATCCCAAAAATATTAGATTTTAAAAGTGGGTCTATAACTCACTTTCACAGATTTTTACTTCGTCGGGAAGTAAGACTTGGCCACTGGTCGATTCACGAACCTATAACAAATATGTACATATATATCAAAGTATATTCAAAATATATTTACAACACTTTTAATACATTTTGATGTTTTAAGTTTATTAAGTCAGCTGTCCTCGTTAGTAACCTACAACTAGTTGTCCAACGTTAGATGTACAGAAAAAAAATTGATATATATTATCTTGAATCAATCCACTACCCAGTGTATACACGTCTCAGGCTAGATCATAACTCAAAGTATATATATTTTTGGAATCAACCTTAATCCTGTATAGCTAACTCCCACATTACTGCATATAGAGTGTCTATGGTTGTTCCAAATAATATATACACATGGGTCGATATGATATGTCAAAATATTTGCATACATGTCTATGGTATCCCAAGATTACATAATATATTAGAATACATGTATAATACAATATAAGTTAGCTAGGATATGATTAATATAGATTTGTTACCAATTTTCACGTTGCTACAACAAGAAAAATTATCCAATCTTGTTTTACCCACAACTTCTTCATTTTAAATCCGTTTTGAGTGAATCAAATTGCTATGGTTTCATATTGAACTTTATTTTATGAATCTAAACAGAAAAAGTATAGGTTTATAGTCGGAAATATAAGTTACAAGTCATTTTTGTAAAGGTAGTCATTTCAGTCGAAAGAACGACGTCTAGATGACTATTTTAGAAAACATACTTCCACTTTGAGTTTAACCATGATTTTTGGATATAGTTTCAAGTTCATAAGAAAAATCATTTTCCCAGAAGAAAAGATTTTAAATCAAAGTTTATCATAGTTTTTAATTAACTAACCCAAAACAGCCCGCGGTGTTACTACGACGGCGTATGTCCGGTTTTACAGTGTTCTTCGTGTTTCCAGGTTTTAAATCATTAAGTTAGCATATCATATAGATATAGAACATGTGTTTAGTTGATTTTAAAAGTCAAGTTAGAAGGATTAACATTTGTTTGCGAACAAGTTTAGAATTAACTAAACTATGTTCTAGTGATTACAAGTTTAAATCTTCAAATAAGATAGCTTTATATGTATGAATCGATTGATGTTATGAACATCATTACTACCTCAAGTTTTCTGGATAAAGCTACTGGAAATGAGAAAAATGGATCTAGCTTCAAAGGATCCTTGGATGGCTTGAAAGTTCTTGAAGCAGAATCATGACACGAAAACAAGTTCAAGTAAGATTTCCACTCGAAATAAGATTGTTATAGTTATAGAAATTGAATTAAAGTTTGAATATGAGTATTACCTTATATTAGAAAGATATATTACTGTAAATAAGAAAGATTTCTTGAGGTTGGATGATCACTCTACAAGATTGGAAGTAAGCAAGCAAACTTGGAAGTATTCTTGATTTTATGAAACTAGAACTTGTAGAATTTATGAAGAACACTTAGAACTTGAAGATAAAACTTGAGAGAGATCAATTAGATGAATAAAATTGAAGAATTAAAGTGTTTGTAGGTGTTTTTGGTCGTTGTTGTATGGATTAGATATAAAGGATATGTAATTTTGTTTACATGTAAATAAGTCATGAATGATTACTCATATTTTTGTAAATTTATGAGATATTTCATGCTAGTTGCCAAATGATGGTTCCCAAATGTGTTAGGTGACTCACATGGGCTACTAAGAGCTGATCATTGGAGTGTATATACCAATAGTACATACATCTAAAAGCTGTGTATTGTACGAGTACGAATACGGGTGCATACAAGTAGAATTGTTGATGAAACTGAACGAGGATGTAATTGTAAGCATTTTTGTTAAGTAGAAGTATTTTGATAAGTGTATTGAAGTCTTTCAAAAATGTATGAATACATATTAAAACACTACATGTATATACATTTTAACTGAGTTGTTAAGTCATCGTTAGTCGTTACATGTAAGTGTTGTTTTGAATCCTTTAGGTTAACGATCTTGTTAAATGTTGTTAACCCATTGTTTATTAAATCAAATGAGATGTTAAATTATTACATTATCATGATATCATGATGTATTAATATATCTTAATATGATATATATACATTAAATGTTGTTACAACGATAATCGTTACATATATGTCTCGTTTCAAAATCATTAAGTTAGTAGTCTTGTTTTTATATATGTAGTTCATTGTTAATATAATTAATGATATGTTTACTTATCATAATATCATGTTAACTATATATATATATATATATATATATATATATATCCATATATATGTCATCATATAGTTTTTACAAGTTTTAACGTTCGTGAATCGCCGGTCAACTTGGGTGGTCAATTGTCTATATGAAACCTATTTCAATTAATCAAGTCTTAACAAGTTTGATTGCTTAACATGTTGGAAACACTTAATCATGTAAATAACAATTTAATTTAATATATATATATATATAAACATGGAAAGTTCGGCTCACTACAGTACCTACCCGTTAAATAAATTTCGTCCCAAAATTTTAAGAAGTTGGAGGTGTTGACGTATCTTCTAGAAATAAATGCGGGTATTTATTCTTCATCTGATCTTCTCGTTCCCAGGTGAACTTGGGTCCTCTACGAGCATTCCATCGAACCTTAACAATTGGTATCTTGTTTTGCTTAAGTCTTTTAACCTCACGATCCATTATTTCGACGGGTTCTTCGATGAATTGAAGTTTTTCGTTGATTTAGATTTCATCTAACGGAATAGTGAGATCTTCTTTAGCAAAATATTTCTTCAAATTCGAGACGTGGAAAGTGTTATGTACAGCCGCGAGTTGTTGAGGTAACTCATGTCGGTAAGCTACTGGTCTGACACGATCAATAATCTTGAATGGTCCGATATACCTTGGATTTAATTTCCCTCGTTTACCAAATCGAATAACGCCTTTCCAAGGTGCAACTTTAAGCATGACCATCTGTCCAATTTCAAATTCTATATCTATTCTTTTAATGTCAGCATAGCTCTTTTGTCGACTTTGGGCGGTTTTCAACCGTTGTTGAATTTGGATGATCTTCTCGGTAGTTTCTTGTATTATCTCTAGACCCATAATCTGTCTATCCCCCACTTCACTCCAATAAATCGGAGACCTGCACTTTCTACCATAAAGTGCTTCAAACGGCGCCATCTCAATGCTTGAATGATAGCTGTTGTTGTAGGAAAATTCTGCTAACGGTAGATGTCGATCCCAACTATTTCCGAAATCAATAACACATGCTCGTAGCATGTCTTCAAGTGTTTGTATTGTCCTTTCGCTCTGCCCATCAGTTTGTGGATGATAGGCAGTACTCATGTCTAGAAGAGTTCCTAATGCTTGCTGTAATGTGAAATGTCCCGTTCTTATTGATTAAAAACGTTCCATATTAATTGATTTCGTTGCGAGGTTTTGACCTCTATATGAGACGTTTTTCAAAGACTGCATTCATTTTTAAATAAACCATAACCTTTATTTCATCAATAAAGGTTTAAAAAGCTTTACGTAGATTATCAAATAATGATAATCTAAAATATCCTGTTTACACACGACCATTACATAATGGTTTACAATACAAATATGTTACAACAAAATAAGTTTCTTGAATGCAGTTTTTACACAATATCATACAAGCATGGACTCCAAATCTTGTCCTTATTTAAGTATGCGACAGCGGAAGCTCTTAATAATCACCTGAGAATAAACATGCTTAAAACGTCAACAAAAATGTTGGTGAGTTATAGGTTTAACCTATATATATCAAATCG
This sequence comes from Rutidosis leptorrhynchoides, assembly GCF_046630445.1. NCBI lineage: Eukaryota > Viridiplantae > Streptophyta > Magnoliopsida > Asterales > Asteraceae > Rutidosis > Rutidosis leptorrhynchoides. Next base: position 406,030,771 of record NC_092335.1, on the reverse strand, counting down.
TAACAATAGACCACAAGATTTCATATTTCAATACACATCCCATACATAGAGATAAAAATCATTCATATGGTGAACACCTGGTAACCGACAATAATAAGATGCATATATAAGAATATCCCCATCATTCCGGGACACCCTTCGGATATGATATAAATTTCGAAGTACTAAAGCATCCGGTACTTTGGATGGGGTTTGTTAGGCCCAATAGATCTATCTTTAGGATTCGCGTCAATTAGGGTGTCTGTTCCCTAATTCTTAGATTACCAGACTTAATAAAAAGGGGCATATTCGATTTCGATAATTCAACCATAGAATGTAGTTTCACGTACTTGTGTCTATTTTGTAAATCATTTATAAAACCTGCATGTATTCTCATCCCAAAAATATTAGATTTTAAAAGTGGGACTATAACTCACTTTCACAGATTTTTACTTCGTCGGGAAGTAAGACTTGGCCACTGGTTGATTCACGAACCTATAACAATATATACATATATATCAAAGTATGTTCAAAATATATTTACAACACTTTTAATATATTTTGATGTTTTAAGTTTATTAAGTCAGCTGTCCTCGTTAGTAACCTACAACTAGTTGTCCACAGTTAGATGTACAGAAATAAATCGATAAATATTATCTTGAATCAATCCACGACCCAGTGTATACGTATCTCAGTATTGATCACAACTCAAACTATATATATTTTGGAATCAACCTCAACCCTGTATAGCTAACTCCAACATTCACATATAGAGTGTCTATGGTTGTTCCGAAATATATATAGATGTGTCGACATGATAGGTCGAAACATTGTATACGTGTCTATGGTATCTCAAGATTACATAATATATAATACAAGTTGATTAAGTTATGGTTGGAATAGATTTGTTACCAATTTTCACGTAGCTAAAATGAGAAAAATTATCCAATCTTGTTTTACCCATAACTTCTTCATTTTAAATCCGTTTTGAGTGAATCAAATTGCTATGGTTTCATATTGAACTCTATTTTATGAATCTAAACAAAAAAAGTATAGGTTTCTAGTCGGAAAAATAAGTTACAAGTCGTTTTTGTAAAGGTAGTCATTTCAGTCGAAAGAACGACGTCTAGATGACCATTTTAGAAAATATACTTCCACTTTGAGTTTAACCATAATTTTTGGATATAGTTTCATGTTCATAATAAAAATCATTTTCTCAGAATAACAACTTTTAAATCAAAGTTTATCATAGTTTTTAATTAACTAACCCAAAACAGCCCGCGGTGTTACTACGACGGCGTAAATCCGGTTTTACGGTGTTTTTCGTGTTTCCAGGTTTTAAATCATTAAGTTAGCATATCATATAGATATAGAACATGTGTTTAGTTGATTTTAAAAGTCAAGTTAGAAGGATTAACTTTTGTTTGCGAACAAGTATAGAATTAACTAAACTATGTTCTAGTGATTACAAGTTTAAACCTTCGAATAAGATAGCTTTATATGTATGAATCGAATGATGTTATGAACATCATTACTACCTTAAGTTCCTTGGATGAACCTACTGGAAAAGAGAAAAATGGATCTAGCTTCAATGGATCCTTGGATGGCTCAAAGTTCTTGAAGCAAAATCATGACACGAAAACAAGTTCAAGTAAGATCATCACTTGAAATAAGATTGTTATAGTTATAGAAATTGAACCAAAGTTTGAATATGATTATTACCTTGTATTAGAATGATAACCTACTGTAAGAAACAAAGATTTCTTGAGGTTGGATGATCACCTTACAAGATTGGAAGTGAGCTAGCAAACTTGAAAGTATTCTTGATTTTATGAAACTAGAACTTTTGGAATTTATGAAGAACACTTAGAACTTGAAGATAGAACTTGAGAGAGTTCAATTAGATGAAGAAAATTGAAGAATGAAAGTGTTTGTAGGTGTTTTTGGTCGTTGGTGTATGGATTAGATATAAAGGATATGTAATTTTGTTTTCATGTAAATAAGTCATGAATGATTACTCATATTTTTGTAATCTTATGAGATATTTCATGCTAGTTGCCAAATGATGGTTCCCACATGTGTTAGGTGACTCACATGGGCTGCTAAGAGCTGATCATTGGAGTGTATATACCAATAGTACATACATCTAAAAGCTGTGTATTGTACGAGTACGAATACGGGTGCATACGAGTAGAATTGTTGATGAAACTGAATGAGAATGTAATTGTAAGCATTTTTGTTAAGTAGAAGTATTTTGATAAGTGTATTGAAGTCTTTCAAAAGTGTATAAATACATATTAAAACACTACATGTATATACATTTTAACTGAGTCGTTAAGTCATCGTTAGTCGTTACATGTAAGTGTTGTTTTGAAACCTTTAGGTTAACGATCTTGTTAAATGTTGTTAACCCAATGTTTATAATATCAAAAGAGATTTTAAATTATTATATTATCATGATATTATGATGTACGAATATCTCTTAATATGATATATATACATTAAATGTCGTTACAACGATAAACGTTACATATATGTCTCGTTTCAAAATCATTAAGTTAGTAGTCTTGTTTTTACATATGTAGTTCATTGTTAATATAATTAATGATATGTTTACTTATCATAATATCATGTTAACTATATATATAACCATATATATGTCATCATATAGTTTTTTTTTACAAGTTTTAACGTTCGTGAATCAACGGTCAACTTGGGTGGTCAATTGTCTATATGAAACCTATTTCAATTAATCAAGTCTTAACAAGTTTGATTGCTTAACATGTTTGGAAACATTTAATCATGTAAACATCAATCTCAATTAATATATATAAACATGGAAAGGTTCGGGTCACTACAGTACCTACCCGTTAAATAAATTTCGTCCCGAAATTTTAAGCTGTTGAAGGTGTTGACGAATCTTCTGGAAATAGATGCGAGTATTTCTTCTTCATCTGATCTTCACGCTCCCAGGTGAACTCGGGTCCTCTACGAGCATTCCATCGAACCTTAACAATTGGTATCTTGTTTTGCTTAAGTCTTTTAACCTCACGATCCATTATTTCGACGGGTTCTTCGATGAATTGGAGTTTTTCGTTGATTTGGATTTCATCTAACGGAATAGTGAGATCTTCTTTAGCAAAACATTTCTTCAAATTCGAGACGTGGAAAGTGTTATGTACAGCCGCGAGTTGTTGAGGTAACTCAAGTCGGTAAGCTACTGGTCCGACACGATCAATAATCTTGAATGGTCCAATATACCTTGGATTTAATTTCCCTCGTTTACCAAATCGAACAACGCCTTTCCAAGGTGAAACTTTAAGCATGACCATCTCTCCAATTTCAAATTCTATATCTTTTCTTTTAATGTCAGCGTAGCTCTTTTGTCGACTTTGGGCGGTTTTCAACCGTTGTTGAATTTGGATGATCTTCTCGGTAGTTTCTTGTATAATCTCCGGACCCGTAATCTGTCTATCCCCCACCTCACTCCAACAAATCGGAGACCTGCACTTTCTACCATAAAGTGCTTCAAACGGCGCCATCTCAATGCTTGAATGGTAGCTGTTGTTGTAGGAAAATTCTGCTAACGGTAGATGTCGATCCCAACTGTTTCCGAAATCAATAACACATGCTCGTAGCATGTCTTCAAGCGTTTGTATCGTCCTTTCGCTCTGCCCATCAGTTTGTGGATGATAGGCAGTACTCATGTCTAGACGAGTTCCTAATGCTTGCTGTAATGTCTGCCAGAATCTTGAAATAAATCTGCCATCCCTATCAGAGATAATAGAGATTGGTATTCCATGTCTGGAGACGACTTCCTTCAAATACAGTCGTGCTAACTTCTCCATCTTGTCATCTTCTCTTATTGGTAGGAAGTGTGCTGATTTGGTGAGACGATCAACTATTACCCAAATAGTATCAAAACCACTTGCAGTCCTTGGTAATTTAGTGATGAAATCCATGGTAATGTTTTCCCATTTCCATTCCGGGATTTCGGGTTGTTGAAGTAGACCTGATGGTTTCTGATGCTCAGCTTTGACCTTAGAACACGTCAAACATTCTCCTACGTATTTAGCAACATCGGCTTTCATACCCGGCCACCAAAAATGTTTCTTGAGATCCTTGTACATCTTCCCCGTTCCAGGATGTATTGAGTATCTGGTTTTATGAGCTTCTCTAAGTACCATTTCTCTCATATCTCCAAATTTTGGTACCCAAATCCTTTCAGCCCTATACCGGGTTCCGTCTTCCCGAATATTAAGATGCTTCTCCGATCCTTTGGGTATTTCATCCTTTAAATTTCCCTCTTTTAAAACTCCTTGTTGCGCCTCCTTTATTTGAGTAGTAATGTTATTATGAATCATTATATTCATAGATTTTACTCGAATGGGTTCTCTATCCTTCCTGCTCAAGGCATCGGCTACCACATTTGCCTTCCCCGGGTGGTAACGAATCTCAAAATCGTAATCATTCAATAATTCAATCCACCTACGCTGCCTCATATTCAGTTGTTTCTGATTAAATATGTGTTGAAGACTTTTGTGGTCGGTATATATAATACTTTTGACCCCATATAAGTAGTGCCTCCAAGTCTTTAATGCAAAAACAACCGCGCCTAATTCCAAATCATGCGTCGTATAATTTTGTTCGTGAATCTTCAATTGTCTAGACGCATAAGCAATCACCTTCGTTCGTTGCATTAATACACAACCGAGACCTTGCTTTGATGCGTCACAATAAATCACAAAATCATCATTCCCTTCAGGCAATGACAATATAGGTGCCGTAGTTAGCTTTTTCTTCAATAACTGAAACGCTTTCTCTTGTTCATCATTCCATTCAAATTTCTTCCCTTTATGCGTTAATGCAGTCAAGGGTTTTGCTATTCTGGAAAAGTCTTGGATGAACCTTCTGTAGTAACCAGCTAGTCCTAAAAACTGGCGTATGTGTTTCGGAGTTTTCGGGGTTTCCCACTTTTCAACAGTTTCTATCTTTGCCGGATCCACCTTAATACCTTCTTTGTTCACTATGTGACCGAGGAATTGAACTTCTTCCAACCAAAATGCACACTTTGAAAACTTAGCGTACAATTCTTCCTTCCTCAATACTTCTAACACCTTTCTCAAATGTTCACCGTGTTCTTGGTCATTCTTTGAGTAAATAAGTATGTCATCAATGAAAACAATGACAAACTTGTCAAGGTATGGTCCACACACTCGGTTCATAAGGTCCATGAACACAGCTGGTGCATTAGTTAAACCAAACGGCATGACCATAAACTCGTAATGACCGTAACGTGTTCTGAAAGCAGTCTTTGGAATATCATCTTCTTTCACCCGCATTTGATGATACCCGGAACGTAAGTCAATCTTTGAATAAACAGACGAGCCTTGTAGTTGATCAAATAAGTCGTCGATTCTCGGTAGTGGGTAGCGGTTCTTGATGGTAAGTTTGTTCAACTCTCGGTAGTCGATACACAACCTGAATGTACCATCTTTCTTCTTGACAAACAAAACAGGAGCTCCCCACGGTGATGTGCTTGGTCGAATGAAACCACGCTCTAAAAGTTCTTGTAATTGGCTTTGCAGTTCTTTCATCTCGCTGGGTGCGAGTCTGTAAGGAGCACGAGCTATTGGTGCAGCTCCTGGTACAAGATCTATTTGAAATTCAACGGATCGATGTGGGGGTAATCCCGGTAATTCTTTCGGAAATACATCGGGAAATTCTTTTGCAATGGGAACATCATTGATGCTCTTTTCTTCAGTTTGTACTTTCTCGACGTGTGCTAGAACAGCATAGCAACCTTTTCTTATTAGTTTTTGTGCCTTCAAATTACTAATAAGATGTAGCTTCGTGTTGCCCTTTTCTCCGTACACCATTAAGGGTTTTCCTTTTTCTCGTATAATGCGAATTGCATTTTTGTAACAAACGATCTCCGCTTTCACTTCTTTCAACCAGTCCATACCGATTATCACATCAAAACTCCCTAACTCTACTGGTATCAAATCAATCTTAAATGTTTCGCTAACCAGTTTAATTTCTCGATTCCGACATATATTATCTGCTGAAATTAATTTACCATTTGCTAATTCGAGTAAAAATTTACTATCCAAAGGCGTCAATGGACAACTTAATTTAGCACAAAAATCTCTACTCATATAGCTTCTATCCGCACCCGAATCAAATAAAACGTAAGCAGATTTATTGTCAATAAGAAACGTACCCGTAACAAGCTCCGGGTCTTCCTGTGCCTCTACCGCATTAATATTGAAAACTCTTCCACGGCCTTGTCCATTCGTGTTCTCCTGGTTCGGGCAATTTCTAATAATGTGGCCTGGTTTTCCACATTTATAACAAACTACATTGGCATAACTTGCTCCGACACTACTTGCTCCGCCATTACTCGTTCCGACACCATTTGTTCCTTTCGTTCTATTAACCCCTGGTCCGTAGACCTCACACTTCGCCGCGCTATGACCATTTCTTTTACACTTGTTGCAAAATTTGGTGCAGAACCCCGAGTGATTCTTTTCACACCTTTGGCATAGTTGCTTCTGATTGTTGTTGTTGTTGCGGTTATTATTGTTGTTGGGATGATTGTTGTAGTTGCTGTTGTTGTTGTTGTTGTTGTTGTTGTTGTTGGGCCGTTTGTTGTAGTTGCGATTGATGTTGCGATTGTTGGGATAATTGTTGCGATTATTGTTGTAATTGCTGTTGTTGTTGTATTGGTGATTCTTATCACCGTTTTCCTCCCACTTTCTTTTGACTTGCTTCACATTGGCCTCTTCAGCAGTCTGTTCTTTAATTCTTTCTTCAATCTGGTTCACTAGTTTGTGAGCCATTCTACATGCCTGTTGTATGGAGGCGGGCTCGTGTGAACTTATATCTTCTTGGATTCTTTCCGGTAATCCTTTCACAAACGCGTCGATCTTCTCTTCCTCATCTTCGAATGCTCCCGGACACAATAGGCACAATTCTGTGAATCGTCTTTCGTACGTGGTAATATCAAATCCTTGGGTTCGTAACCCTCTAAGTTCTGTCTTGAGCTTATTGACCTCGGTTCTGGGACGGTACTTCTCGTTCATCAAGTGCTTGAATGCTGACCACGGTAGTGCGTACGCATCATCTTGTCCCACTTGCTCTAGATAGGTATTCCACCATGTTAACGCAGAACCTGTGAAGGTATGCGTAGCGTACTTCACTTTGTCCTCTTCAGTACACTTACTTATGGCAAACACCGATTCAACCTTCTCGGTCCACCGTTTCAATCCGATCGGTCCTTCGGTTCCATCAAATTCCAAAGGTTTGCAGGCAGTGAATTCTTTGTAGGTGCATCCTACACGATTTCCTGTACTGCTAGATCCAAGGTTATTGTTGGTATGTAGCGCAGCCTGTACTGCGGCTATGTTTGAAGCTAGAAAAGTACGGAATTCCTCTTCATTCATATTCACGGTGTGTCGAGTAGTCGGTGCCATTTCCTTCAAAATAGTTAAATGGAATAAGTTAATCATACAGAATATTAAGAGTAGTTAATAGTATTTCGTAGCATAATATGAACTCATTTATAAAAGCTTTTTCTTCATATTAGCGTTTTATAAGTTTAAATTCGGGTAGTACCTACCCGTTAAGTTCATACTTAGTAGCTAATATACAATTCAACTACTACAATTCTATATGAAAAACTGATTATAATAATATTTCGCGTTCAAACTTTTATACAATATTTTACAAACTTACAATACCGCTTATTTTACATAAAGCATGAAATATAGCACACAATAACTTTGATACAAGATAGTTGTGAAGACAATTCTAGCTAGTACACAAGTCGTTCAGCAAAGGCAATAAAGACACGTAATTCATACGTCCAGAAACAAGTCATGCATTCTGGTTTTACTAGGACTACTTCCCATCCTTGGTCTTGTGCAACATAACCGTTATGGCCGTTGATAAGACAGCGTGTTGTAACGTCATCAAAGGGACGAGGGTTACGTAATGTCCAACAGTCCCGTAATAATCTAAAAACCTCATTTCTTACCCCAATTACCGACTCCGTCACTTGTGGAAATGTTTTGTTTAATAGTTGTAGCCCGATGTTCTTGTTCTCACTTTGGTGAGAAGCGAACATTACTAATCCGTAAGCATAACATGCTTCTTTATGTTGCATGTTAGCCGCTTTTTCTAAATCACGAAGTCCAATATTCGGATATATTGAGTCAAAATAATTTCTTAACCCGTTGCGTAAAATAGCATTTGGGTTCCCCGCAATATATGCGTCAAAGTAAACACATCGTAACTTATGGGTTTCCCAATGTGATATCCCCCATCTTTCAAACGAAAGTCTCTTATAAACCAAGACATTCTTGGAACGTTCTTCGAATGTCTTACAAACTGATCTCGCCTTAAATAGTTGTGCCGAAGAATTCTGGCCGACTCTAGACAAGATTTCATCAATCATGTCTCCGGGTAGGTCTCTTAAAATATTGGGTTGTCTATCCATTTTGTGTTTTTAAACTGTAAAATAGACAAGAGTTAGATTCATAAAAAAAATACTTATTAATACAAGCAATTTTTACATATATCATAAAGCATAAGAACACTATATTCCATATATTACACCACACAAATACAACTATCTTATTCCGACTCGCTCGTTTCTTCTTCTTCGGTTTTGGTTCGTTTTGCCAAGTTTCTAGGGATATATGATGTTCCCCTAATACGAGCCGTCGTTGTCCACATTGGTTTAGAAAAACCTGGTGGTTTAGAGGTTCCCGGGTCATTGTTACAACTTAAGGACTTCGGGGGTTGACGATACATATAAAGTTCATCGGGGTTGGAATTAGATTTCTCTATTTTTATGCCCTTTCCCTTATTATTTTCTTTTGCCTTTTTAAATTCAGTTGGGGTAATTTCTATAACATCATCGGAATTCTCGTCGGAATCCGATTCATCGGAGAATTGGTAATCCTCCCAATATTTTGCTTCCTTGGCGGAAACACCATTGACCATAATTAACTTTGGTCGGTTGGTTGAGGATTTTCTTTTACTTAACCGTTTTATTATTTCCCCCACCGGTTCTATTTCTTCATCCGGTTCCGATTCTTCTTCCGGTTCCGATTCTTCTTCCGGTTCCGACTCTTCTTCCGGTTCCTCTTCGGGAACTTGTGAATCAGTCCACAAATCATTCCAATTTATATTTGACTCTTCATTATTATTAGGTGAGTCAATGGGACTTGTTCTAGAGGTAGACATCTATCACATAATATCAAACACGTTAAGAGATTAATATATCACATAATATTCATATGTTAAAAATATATAGTTTCCAACAAAAATGTTAAGCAATCATTTTTAAAGAAAACACGGTCGAAGTCCAGACTCACTAATGCATCCTAACAAACTCGATAAGACACACTAATGCAAATTTTCTGGTTCTCTAAGACCAACGCTCGGATACCAACTGAAATGTCCCGTTCTTATTGATTAAAAACGTTCCATATTAATTGATTTCGTTGCGAGGTTTTGACCTCTATATGAGACGTTTTTCAAAGACTGCATTCATTTTTAAATAAACCATAACCTTTATTTCATCAATAAAGGTTTAAAAAGCTTTACGTAGATTATCAAATAATGATAATCTAAAATATCCTGTTTACACACGACCATTACATAATGGTTTACAATACAAATATGTTACAACAAAATAAGTTTCTTGAATGCAGTTTTTACACAATATCATACAAGCATGGACTCCAAATCTTGTCCTTATTTAAGTATGCGACAGCGGAAGCTCTTAATAATCACCTGAGAATAAACATGCTTAAAACGTCAACAAAAATGTTGGTGAGTTATAGGTTTAACCTATATATATCAAATCGTAACAATAGACCACAAGAATTCATATTTCAATACACATCCCATACATAGAGATAAAAATCATTCATATGGTGAACACCTGGTAACCGACAATAACAAGATGCATATATAAGAATATCCCCATCATTCCGGGACACCCTTCGGATATGATATAAATTTCGAAGTACTAAAGCATCCGGTACTTTGGATGGGGTTTGTTAGGCCCAATAGATCTATCTTTAGGATTCGCGTCAATTAGGGTGTCTGTTCCCTAATTCTTAGATTACCAGACTTAATAAAAAGGGGCATATTCGATTTCGATAATTCAACCATAGAATGTAGTTTCACGTACTTGTGTCTATTTTGTAAATCATTTATAAAACCTGCATGTATTCTCATCCCAAAAATATTAGATTTTAAAAGTGGGACTATAACTCACTTTCACAGATTTTTACTTCGTCGGGAAGTAAGACTTGGCCACTGGTTGATTCACGAACCTATAACAATATATACATATATATCAAAGTATGTTCAAAATATATTTACAACACTTTTAATATATTTTGATGTTTTAAGTTTATTAAGTCAGCTGTCCTCGTTAGTAACCTACAACTAGTTGTCCACAGTTAGATGTACAGAAATAAATCGATAAATATTATCTTGAATCAATCCACGACCCAGTGTATACGTATCTCAGTATTGATCACAACTCAAACTATATATATTTTGGAATCAACCTCAACCCTGTATAGCTAACTCCAACATTCACATATAGAGTGTCTATGGTTGTTCCGAAATATATATAGATGTGTCGACATGATAGGTCGAAACATTGTATACGTGTCTATGGTATCTCAAGATTACATAATATATAATACAAGTTGATTAAGTTATGGTTGGAATAGATTTGTTACCAATTTTCACGTAGCTAAAATGAGAAAAATTATCCAATCTTGTTTTACCCATAACTTCTTCATTTTAAATCCGTTTTGAGTGAATCAAATTGCTATGGTTTCATATTGAACTCTATTTTATGAATCTAAACAAAAAAAGTATAGGTTTCTAGTCGGAAAAATAAGTTACAAGTCGTTTTTGTAAAGGTAGTCATTTCAGTCGAAAGAACGACGTCTAGATGACCATTTTAGAAAATATACTTCCACTTTGAGTTTAACCATAATTTTTGGATATAGTTTCATGTTCATAATAAAAATCATTTTCTCAGAATAACAACTTTTAAATCAAAGTTTATCATAGTTTTTAATTAACTAACCCAAAACAGCCCGCGGTGTTACTACGACGGCGTAAATCCGGTTTTACGGTGTTTTTCGTGTTTCCAGGTTTTAAATCATTAAGTTAGCATATCATATAGATATAGAACATGTGTTTAGTTGATTTTAAAAGTCAAGTTAGAAGGATTAACTTTTGTTTGCGAACAAGTATAGAATTAACTAAACTATGTTCTAGTGATTACAAGTTTAAACCTTCGAATAAGATAGCTTTATATGTATGAATCGAATGATGTTATGAACATCATTACTACCTTAAGTTCCTTGGATGAACCTACTGGAAAAGAGAAAAATGGATCTAGATTCAATGGATCCTTGGATGGCTCAAAGTTCTTGAAGCAAAATCATGACACGAAAACAAGTTCAAGTAAGATCATCACTTGAAATAAGATTGTTATAGTTATAGAAATTGAACCAAAGTTTGAATATGATTATTACCTTGTATTAGAATGATAACCTACTGTAAGAAACAAAGATTTCTTGAGGTTGGATGATCACCTTACAAGATTGGAAGTGAGCTAGCAAACTTGAAAGTATTCTTGATTTTATGAAACTAGAACTTTTGGAATTTATGAAGAACACTTAGAACTTGAAGATAGAACTTGAGAGAGTTCAATTAGATGAAGAAAATTGAAGAATGAAAGTGTTTGTAGGTGTTTTTGGTCGTTGGTGTATGGATTAGATATAAAGGATATGTAATTTTGTTTTCATGTAAATAAGTCATGAATGATTACTCATATTTTTGTAATCTTATGAGATATTTCATGCTAGTTGCCAAATGATGGTTCCCACATGTGTTAGGTGACTCACATGGGCTGCTAAGAGCTGATCATTGGAGTGTATATACCAATAGTACATACATCTAAAAGCTGTGTATTGTACGAGTACGAATACGGGTGCATACGAGTAGAATTGTTGATGAAACTGAACGAGAATGTAATTGTAAGCATTTTTGTTAAGTAGAAGTATTTTGATAAGTGTATTGAAGTCTTTCAAAAGTGTATAAATACATATTAAAACACTACATGTATATACATTTTAACTGAGTCGTTAAGTCATCGTTAGTCGTTACATGTAAGTGTTGTTTTGAAACCTTTAGGTTAACGATCTTGTTAAATGTTGTTAACCCAATGTTTATAATATCAAAAGAGATTTTAAATTATTATATTATCATGATATTATGATGTACGAATATCTCTTAATATGATATATATACATTAAATGTCGTTACAACGATAAACGTTACATATATGTCTCGTTTCAAAATCATTAAGTTAGTAGTCTTGTTTTTACATATGTAGTTCATTGTTAATATAATTAATGATATGTTTACTTATCATAATATCATGTTAACTATATATATAACCATATATATGTCATCATATAGTTTTTTTTTACAAGTTTTAACGTTCGTGAATCAACGGTCAACTTGGGTGGTCAATTGTCTATATGAAACCTATTTCAATTAATCAAGTCTTAACAAGTTTGATTGCTTAACATGTTTGGAAACATTTAATCATGTAAACATCAATCTCAATTAATATATATAAACATGGAAAGGTTCGGGTCACTACATAATGTCTGCCAGAATCTTGAAATAAATCTGCCATCCTTATTAGAGATAATAGAGATTGGTATTCCATGTCTGGAGACGACTTCCTTCAAATACAGTCGTGCTAACTTCTCCATCTTGTCATCTTCTCTTATTGGCAGGAAGTGTGCTGAATTGGTGAGACGATCATCTATTACCCAAATAGTATCATAACCACTTGCAGTCCTTGGCAATTTAGTAATGAAATCCATGGTAATGTTTTCCCATTTCCATTCCGGGATTTCAGGTTGTTGTAGTAGACCTGATGGTTTCTGATGTTTAGCTTTGACCATAGAACACGTCAAACATTCTCCTACATATTAAGCAATATCGGCTTTCATACCTGGCCACCAAAAATGTTTCTTAAGATCCTTATACATCTTTCCCGTTCCAGGATGTATTGAGTATCTGGTTTTATGAGCTCCTCTAAGTACCATTTCTCTCATATCTCCAAATTTTGGTACCCAAATTCTTTCAGCCCTATACCGGATTCCGTCTTCCCGAATATTAAGATGCTTCTCCGATCCTTTGGGTATTTCATCCTTTAAATTTCCCTCTTTTAAAACTCCTTGTTGCGCCTCCTTTATTTGAGTAGTAAGGTTAGTGTGAATCATTATATTCATAGATTTTACTCGAATGGATTCTCTGTCCTTTCTGCTCAAGGCGTCGGCTACCACATTTGCCTTCCTTGGGTGGTAACGAATCTCAAAGTCGTAATCATTCAACAATTCAATCCACCTACGCTGCCTCATATTCAGTTGTTTCTGATTAAATATGTGTTGAAGACTTTTGTGGTCGGTATATATAATACTTTTGACCCCATATAAGTAGTGCCTCCAAGTCTTTAATGCAAAAACAACTGCGCCTAATTCCAAATCATGCGTTGTATAATTTTTCTCGTGAATCTTCAATTGTCTAGACGCATAAGCAATCACCTTCATTCGTTGCATTAATACACAACCGAGACCTTGCTTTCATGCGTCACAATAAATCACAAAATCATCATTCCCTTCAGGCAATGACAATATAGGTACCGTAGTTAGATTTTTCTTTAATAATTGAAACGCCTACTCTTGTTCATCCTTCCATTCAAATTTCTTCCCTTTATGCGTTAATGCAGTCAAGGGTTTTGCTATTTTGGAGAAATCTTGGATGAATCTTCTGTAGTAACCAGCCAATCCTAAAAATTGACGTATATGCTTCGGAGTTTTTGGGGTTTCCCACTTTTCAACGGTTTCAATCTTTGCCGGGTCCACCTGGATACCTTCTTTGTTCACTATGTGACCGAGGAATTGAACTTCTTCCAACCAAAATGCACACTTTGAAAACATAGCGTACAGTTTTTCTTTCCTCAATACTTCTAGCACTTTTCTCAAATGTTCTTCGTGCTCTTGATCATTCTTTGAGTAAATAAGTATGTCATCGATGAAAACAATGACAAACTTGTCAAGATATGGCCCACACACTCGGTTCATAAGGTTCATGAACACAGCTGGTGCGTTAGTCAGTCCAAACGGCATAACCATAAACTCGTAATGACCATAACGCGTCCTAAAAGCAGTTTTTGGAATATCATCCTCCTTTACTCGCATTTGATGATATCCAGAACATAAATCGATCTTCGAATAAACCGATGAGCCTTGTAGTTGATCAAATAAGTCGTCAATTCTCGGCAGTGGATAACGGTTTTTGATGGTAAGTTTGTTCAACTCTCTGTAGTCAATACACAACCTAAATGTACCATCCTTCTTCTTGACAAACAAAATAGGAGCTCCCCATGGTGATGTGCTTGGTCGAATGAAACCACGTTCTAATAGTTCTTGCAGTTGGCTTTGCAGTTCTTTCATCTCGCTGGGTGCGAGTCTATAAGGAGCACGAGCTATTGGTGCAGCTCCTGGTACAAGATCTATTTGAAATTCAACAGATCGATGTGGAGGTAGTCCCGGTAATTCTTTCGGAAATACATCGGGAAATTCTTTTGTGACGGGAACATCATTGATGCTCTTTTCTTCAGTTTGTACTTTCTCGACGTGTACTAGAACAGCATAGCAACCTTTTCTTATTAGTTTTTGTGCTTTCAAATTACTAATAAGATGTAGCTTCGTGTTGCCCTTTTCTCCGTACACCATTAAGGGTTCTCCTTCTTCTCGTACAATGCGAATTGCATTTTTATAACATACGATCTCTGCTTTCACCTTCTTCAGCCAGTCCATGCCAACTATTACATCAAAACTCCCTAACTCTACTGGTATCAAATCAATCTTAAATATTTCGCTACACAGTTTAATTTCTTGATTCCGGCATATATAATCTGCTGAAATTAATTTACCGTATGCCAATTTGAGTAAAAATTTACTATCCAACGGCGTCAATGGACAACTTAATTTAGCACAAAAATCTCTACTCATATAGCTTCTATCTGCACCCGAATCAAATAAAACGTAAGCAGATTTATTGTCAATAAGAAACGTACCCGTAACAAGCTCCGGGTCTTTCTGTGCCTCTGCCGCATTAATATTGAAAACTCTTCCACGGCCTTATCCATTCGTGTTCTCCTGGTTCGGGAAATTTCTAATAATGTAGCCTGGTTTTCCACATTTATAACAAACTACATTGGCATAACTTGCTCCAACACTACTTGCACCGCCATTACTCGTTCCGACACCATTTGTTCCTTTCGTTCTGTTAACCCCTGGTCCGTAGACCTCACACTTCGCCGCGCTATGACCATTTCTTTTACACTTGTTGCAAAATTTGGTGCAGAACCCCGAGTGATACTTTTCACACCTTTGGCATAGCTGCTTCTGATTGTTATTGTTGTTGCGGTTGTTATTGTTGTTGGGATGATTGTTGTAGTTGCTGTTGTTGTTGTTATTGTTGTTGTTGTTGTTGTTGTTGTTGTTGTTGTTGTTGTTGTTGTTGTTGTTGTTGTTGTTGTTGTTGTTGTTGTTGGGCCGTTTGTTGTAGTTGCGATTGATGTTGCGATTGATGTTGCGATTGTTGGGATAGTTGTTGCGATTATTGTTGTAATTGCTGTTGTTGTTGTATTGGTGATTCTTATCACCGTTTTCCTCCCACTTTCTTTTGACTTGCTTCACATTGGCCTCTTCAGCCGTCTGTTCTTTAATTCTTTCCTCAATCTGGTTCACTATTTTGTGAGCCATTCTACATGCCTGTTGTATGGAGGCGGGCTCGTGTGAACTTATATCTTCTTGGATTCTTTTCGGTAATCCTTTCACAAATGCGTCGATCTTCTCTTCCTCATCTTCGAACGCTCTCAGACACAATAGGCACAATTCTGTGAATCGTCTTTCATACTTGGTAATATCAAATCCTTGGGTTCGTAACCCTCTAAGTTCTGTCTTGAGCTTATTGACCTCGGTTCTGGGACGGTACTTCTCGTTCATCAAGTGCTTGAATGCTGACCACGGTAGTGCGTAAGCATCATCTTGTCCCACTTGCTCTAGATAGGTATTCCACCATGTTAACGCAGTACCTGTGAAGGTATGCGTATCGTACTTCAATTTGTCCTCTTCAGTACACTTACTTATGGCAAACACCGATTCAACCTTCTCGGTCTACTGTTTTAATCCGATTGGTCCTTCGGCTCCATCAAATTCCAAAGGTTTGCAGGCAGTGAATTCTTTGTAGGTGCATCCTACACGATTTCTTGCGCCGTTAGCTGCATTACTAGATTCGGCGTTATTGTTGGTATGTAGCGCAGCCTGTACTGCGGCTATGTTTGAAACAAGAAAGGTACGAAATTCCTCTTCGCTCATATTCAAGGTGTGTCGAGTAGTCGGTGCTATTTCCTTCAAAATAGTCAAATGAAACGAGTTAATCATATAGAATATCAATAGTAGTCAATAGTATTTCGTAGCGTAATATGAACTTATTTATAAAAGATCTTTCTTCATATTAGCGTTTTATACTCTTTAATTCGGGTAGTACCTACCCGTTAAGTTCATACTTAGTAGCTAACATACCATTTCAACTACTACAATTCTATATGAAAAACTAATCACAAAAAAAAAATCATATTCAAACCTTTATACAATAACTTGCAAACTTACAATACCGCTTTTTTTACATATAGCATGAAATATAGCACATAAAACTTTGATACAAATTAGTTGCGAATATAATTCTAGTTAATAAATAAGGCGTTCAGCAAAGGCAATAAAGACACGTAATTCATACGTCCAGAAACAAGTCATGCATTCTGGTTTTACTAATACCACTTCCCATCCTTGGTTTTGTGGAACATAACCGTTGTGACCGATAGTAAGACAATGTGTTGTAACGTCGTCAAAAGGATGAAGGTTACGTAATGATCAACAGTCTCGTAATACCTAAAAACCTCATTTCTTACCCCAATTACCGACTCCGTCACTTGTGGGAACGTTTTGTTTAATAGTTGTAGCCCGATGCTCTTGTTCTCACTTTGGTGAGAAGCGAACATTACTAACCCGTAAGCATAACATGCTTCTTTATGTTGCATGTTAGCCGCTTTTTCTAAATCACGAAGTCCTATATTCGGATATATTGAGTCAAAATAATTTCTTAACCCGTTGCGTAAAATAGCATTTGGGTTCCCCGCAATATATGCGTCAAAGTAAACACATCGTAACTTATAGATTTCCCAATGTGATATCCCTCATCTTTCGAACGAAAGCCTTTTATAAACCAAGGCATTCTTGGAACGTTCTTCGAATGTCTTACAAACTGATCTCGCCTTAAATAGTTGTGCCGAGGAATTCTGACCGACTCTAGACAAGATTTCATCAATCATGTCTCCGGGTAGGTCTCTTAAAATATTGGGTTGTCTATCCATTTTGTGTTTTTATACTGTAAAATAGACAAGAGTTAGATTCATAAAAAAAAATACTTATTAATACAAGAAATTTTTACATATATCATAAAGCATAAGCACACTATATTACATATATTACACCACACGAATACAACTATCTTATTCCGACTCGCTCGTTTCTTCTTCTTCGATTTTGGTTCGTTTTGCCAAGTTTCTAGGGATATATGATGTTCCCCTAATACGAGCCGTCGTTTTCCACATTGATTTAGAAAAACCTGGTGGTTTAGAGGTTCCCGGGTTATTGTCACAACCTAAGAAATACGGGTGTTGACGATACATATAAAGTTCATCGGGTTTGGAATCAAATTTCTCTATTTTTATGCCCTTTCCCTTATTGTTCTCTTTTGCCTTATTAAATTGTGTTGGGGTAATTTCTATAACATCATCGGAATCCTTGTCGGGATCCGATTCATCGGAGAATTGGTAATCCTCCCAATACTTTGCTTCCTTGGCGGAAACACCATTGACCATAATTAACTTTGGTCGGTTGGTTGAGGATTTTCTTCTACTTAACCGTTTTATTATTTCCCCTACTGGTTCTATTTCTTCTTCCAGTTCCGATTCTTCTTCCGATTCCGACTCTTCTTCCGGTTCCGACTCTTCTTTCGGTTCCTCTTTGGGAACTTGTGAATCAGTCCACGAATGATTCCAATTTACATTTGACTCTTCATTATTATTAGGTGAGTCAATGAGACTTGTTCTAGAGGTAGACATCTATCACATAATATCAAACACGTTAAGAGATTAATATATCACATAATATTCACATGTTAAAAATATATAGTTTCCAACAAAAATGTTAAGCAATCATTTTTAAAGAAAACACGGTCGAAGTCCAGACTCACTAATGCATCCTAACAAACTCGATAAGATACACTAATGCAAATTTTCTGGTTCTCTAAGACCAACGCTCGGATACCAACTGAAATGTCCCGTTCATATTGATTATAAACGTTCCATATTAATTGATTTCATTGCGAGGTTTTGACCTCTATATGAAACGTTTTTCAAAGACTGCATTCATTTTTAAAACAACCATAACCTTTATTTTATCAATAAATGTTTCAAAAGCATTACGTAGATTATCAAATAATGATAATCTAAAATATACTATTTACACACGACCACTACATAATGGTTTACAATAGAAATATATTACATCGACATATGTTTCTTGAATGCAGTTTTTACACAATATCATACAAACATAGACTCCAAATCTTGTCCTTATTTTAGTATGCAACAGCGGAAACTCTTAGTATTCACCTGAGAATAAACATGCTTCAAACGTCAACAAAAATATTGGTGAGTTATAGGTTTAACCTATATATATCAAATCATAACAATAGACCACAAGATTTCATATTTCAATATACATCCCATACATAGAGATAAAAATCACTCATATGGTGAACACCTGGTAACTGACATTAACAAGATGCATATATAAGAATATCCCCATCATTCCGGGACACCTTCGGATATGATATAAATTTCGAAGTACTAAAGCATCCGGTACTTTAGATGGGGTTTGCTAGGCCCAATAGATCTATCTTTAGGATTCGCGTCAATTAAGATGTATGTTCCCTAATTCTTAGATTACCAGACTTAATAAAAAGGGGCATATTCGATTTCGATAATTCAACCATACAATGTAGTTTCACATACTTGTGTCTATTTTGTAAATCATTTATAAAACCTGCATTTATTCTCATCCCAAAAATATTAGATTTTAAAAGTGGAACTATAACTCACTTTCACAGATTTTTACTTCGTCGGGAAGTAAGACTTGGCCACTGGTCGATTCACAAACCTATAACAAATATATACATATATATCAAAGTATATTCAAAATATATTTACAAAACTTTTAATACATTTTGATGTTTTAAGTTTATTAAGTCAGCTGTCCTCATTAGTAACCTACAACTAGTTGTTCAACGTTAGATGTACAGAAAACAATTGATATATATTATCTTGAATCAATCCATGACCCAGTGTATACACTTCTCAGGCTAGATCACAAATCAAAGTATATATATTTTTGGAATCAACCTCAACCCTGTATAGCTAACTCCCACATTACTGCATATAGAGTGTCTATGGTTGTTCTAAATAATATATAAACATGGGTCGATATGATATGTCAAAACATTTGCATACTTGTCTATGGTATCCCAAGATTATATAATATATTAGAATACATGTATAATACAATATAAGTTAGCTAGGATATGATTAATATAGATTTGTTACCAATTTTCACGTTGCTACAACAAGAAAAATTATCCAATTTTGTTTTACCCATAACTTCTTCATTTTAAATCCGTTTTGAGTGAATCAAATTGCTATGGTTTCATATTAAACTCTATTTTATGAATCTAAACAGAAAATGTATAGGTTTATAGTCGAAAATATAAGTTACAAGTCGTTTTTGTAAAAGGTAGTCATTTAAGTCGAAAGAACGACGTCTAGATGACCATTTTAGAAAACATACTTCCACTTTGAGTTTAACCATGATTTTTGGATATAGTTTTATGTTCATAAGAAAAATCATTTTCCCAGAAGAGAAGCTTTTAAATTAAAGTTTATCATAGTTTTTAATTAACTAACCCAAAACAGCCCGCGGTGTTACTACGACGTCGTATGTCCGATTTTACAGTGTTCTTTGTGTTTCCAGGTTTTAAATCATTAAGTTAGCATATCATATAGATATAGAACATGTGTTTAGTTGATTTTAAAATTCAAGTTAGAAGGATTAACTTTTGTTTGCGAACAAGTTTAGAATTAACGATACTATGTTCTAGTGATTACAAGTTTAAACCTTCGAATAAGATAGCTTTATATGTATGAATCGAATGATGTTATGAACATCATTACTACCTCAAGTTTTCTGGATAAAGCTACTGGAAATGAGAAAAATGGATCTAGCTTCAAAGGATCCTTGGATGGCTTGAAAGTTCTTGAAGCAGAATCATGACACGAAAACAAGTTCAAGTAAGATTTCCACTCGAAATAAGATTGTTATAGTTATAGAAATTGAATTAAAGTTTGAATATGAGTATTACCTTATATTAGAAAGATATCTTACTGTAAATAAGAAAGATTTCTTGAGGTTGGATGATCACTCTACAAGATTGGAAGTAAGCAAGCAAACTTGGAAGTATTCTTGATTTTATGAAACTAGAACTTGTAGAATTTATGAAGAAAACTTAGAACTTGAAGATAGAACTTGAGAGAGATCAATTAGATGAAGAAAATTGAAGAATTAAAGTGTTTGTAGGTATTTTTAGTCGTTGGTGTATGGATTAGATATAAAGGATATGTAATTTTGTTTACATGTAAATAAGTCATGAATGATTACTCATATTTTTGTAATTTTATGAGATATTTTATGCTAGTTGCAAAATGATGGTTCCCACATGTGTTAGGTGACTCACATGGGCTGCTAAGAGCTAATCATTGGAGTGTATATACCAATAGTACATACATCTAAAAGCTGTGTATTGTACGAGTACGAATACGGGTGCATACGAGTAGAATTGTTGATGAAACTGAACGAGGATGTAATTGTAAGCATTTTTGTTAAGTAGAAGTATTTTGATAAGTGTCTTGAAGTCTTTCAAAAGTGTATGAATACATATTAAAACACTACATGTATATACATTTTAACTGAGTCGTTAAGTCATCGTTAGTCGTTACATGTAAGTGTTGTTTTGAAACCTTTAGGTTAACGATCTTGTTAAATGTTGTTAACCCATTGTTTATTAAATCAAATGAGATGTTAAATTATTACATTATCATGATATCATGATGTATTAATATATCTTAATATTATATATATACATTAAATGTCGTTACAACGATAATCGTTACATATATGTCTCGTTTCAAAATCATTATGTTAGTAGTCTTGTTTTTACATATGTAGTTCATTGTTAATATACTTAATGATATGTTTACTTATCATAATATCATGTTAACTATATATATCCATATATATGTCATCATATAGTTTTTACAAGTTTTAACGTTCGTGAATCGCCGGTCAACTTGGGTGGTCAATTGTCTATATGAAACCTATTTCAATTAATCAAGTCTTAAAAAGTTTGATTGCTTAACATGTTGGAAACACTTAATCATGTAAATAACAATTTCATTTAATATATATATAAACATGGAAAGTTCGGGTCACTACAATATATATATATATATATATATATATATATATATATATATATATATATATATATATATATATATATATATATATATATATATATATATATATATATATGTGTGTGTGTGTGTGTGTGTGTGTGTGTTCAACTACAACTATGAATATTAATAAATATACAAATGATATAGGTATATATATATATATATATATATATATATATATATATATATATATATATATATATATATATATATATATATATATATATATGTGTGTGTGTGTGTGTGTGTGTGTGTGTGTTCAACTACAACTATGAATATTAATAAATATACAAATGATATAGGTTCATGAATCCGAGGCCAACCCTATACTTGTTCAATGTCGTCCTATGTATTTTTACTACAAAATACAGTATTGTGAGTTTCATTACTCCCTTTTTAAATGCTTTTGCAATATATATTTTTGGGACTAAGAATACATGCGCTTTTATAAATGTTTTACGAAATAGACACAAGTAATCGAAACTACATTATATGGTTGAATGATCGAAGCCGAGTATGTCCCTTTTTGCTTGGTAGCCTAAGAATTAGGGAACATCACTAATTTTGAGAATTAGTGCACGCCTAATTGACGCGAATCCTGAAGATAGATCTATTGGGCCTAACGAACCCCATCCAAAGTACCGGATGCTTTAGTACTTCGAATTCGTTTTTATCATGTCCAAAGGATTTCGCGGAATGATAGGGGATATTCTTATATGCATCTTGTTAATGTCGGTACCAGGTGTTCAATCCAGATGAATGATATTTTTATCTCTATGCATGGGACGTTTATTTATGAGAACTGAAAATGAAAATCTTGTGGTCTATTAAAATGATGGAAATGAATGTTTATAATAAACTAATGAACTCACCAACCTTTTGGTTGACACTTTTAAGCATGTTTATTCTCAGGTATGAAAGAAATCTTCCACTATACATTTGTTCATTTTAGAGATATTACTTGGAGTCATTCATGACATATTTCAAAAGACGTTGCATTCGAGTCGTTGAGTGCATCAAGATTATTATTAAGTCAATTATAGTTGGATATATTATGAAATGGTATGCATGCCGTCAACTTTTGATGTAATAAAAGATTGTCTTTTCAATAATGAATGCAATGTTTGTAAAATGTATCATATAGAGGTCAAGTACCTCGCGATGTAATCAATTGTAATGTATTCGTCCGGATGGATTAGGACGGGTTATTAGAGTTTGTATCAGAGCGGTGGTCTTAGTGAACTAGGTCTTGCATTAGTGTGTCTAACTGATAGTTGTTTAGATGCATTAGTGGGTCTGGACTTCGACCGTGTCTGCATGTCAAAAGTTTTGCTTATCATTTTGTATCGAAAATTACCTGCTTATCATTCTTAGTTAATCACATGCTTATCATTCTTAATCTAGACATATCTTACTGCCTGGATTGCACGAATAGTGTATAGACAAAATTCATATCTTAGCATATCTGCTACTTCATATCTTAGCGTATCTGTTACTGTAACTTTGCTTGACATATTCTGTAGATTCCTCCGCAACTTATGGGATTTTAGTATTATATATGCATATGTAAATTATGTATTGCAGGGTACTAATCTACATCCTATAATCTATTTCTTATTGAAAATCCTTCATTTGATCGTACGAGATGAATCCCTCAACCAGTTCGAGTCCCTCAGATTTCGATAGCTATTCCGATAGTTATTCCGACAGCTATTCCGACATGGATATTCACCTAAGTTCTGAAAGCGGTGTCACCAGAATGAATCAATCAATCAGCCATCTACAATTCATCTGATGCATTCGTAGTCAACTTAATCAATGGAGACAAGAAGAAGGCGATCCCTTTCACCAACCGAATTCACCTCTTAACAATGAACCTGAAGCGTTTACCGGCGAACCTGTTCGAAACACCATTTTCACTCTCATTTCCTGAATATCTCGCCACGATTATATTCTATTTAAAAT
Organism: Rutidosis leptorrhynchoides; assembly: GCF_046630445.1. Taxonomy (NCBI): domain Eukaryota; kingdom Viridiplantae; phylum Streptophyta; class Magnoliopsida; order Asterales; family Asteraceae; genus Rutidosis; species Rutidosis leptorrhynchoides. The sequence continues at coordinate 406,007,001 of NC_092335.1, read as the reverse complement.
TCTAAACCTCATTCATCCGCTCGTCCGAACCGACAATCATCCCGGTATAATAGAAGAATTCAACGAGCTTCGCGCCCGAGTTGTAGCCTTGGAAAATATGGTGCAAAACATACCAGCTTCAGCAACATCACCGACACCAACAGTACCACCAACATCAATACCAGTACCACCAACAACCCAAGTTTCAACATCACACGCCTCAACATCTCATTATGTACCCCGAGCATAATCATCATTCTACGTATCATTTTACATCAATTATCTTCGTTCTTCATGGCGATTATGTAACCTCTAATATTTTAGAGATTATGTATTCTAGTTATAACGGTAAATCAAATGAGATTAATATTATATTAACTCATTGAATCTATGATTACATCTGAAGAAAATATATATTTAAGTATATTTTCATAAAGATTGTAATTAAAAATTCTTTCGTACAAACTGTTAATGGTGAAAATATTTTAACGGGTAGGTAATACCCGAGGAATATTTAGATTTCACATTAATAAGTTACATTGTACATTCTTCGAATCTGATTCAACAGTCATTTACTATCCTACTTACAACCACAGAAGTACGAATCCGTTCATCATAGGATAACCATTTTCATTCAATTTCATATTTGGATTTCGACCAATCAGAATCCAACAAGTGGCATAATGAAGAAAACATTGGACAAAATAAAATTTGTTAGAAACAAACAAATTAACTATGAGAAATTTTGTTAAGAATCCACGCTAACTGTTCCAAGCTAACTGTTAATTCCGTATTACCTTTTATTTATCGCAATTTATTTATCTTAATTTATTTATCTCATTTTATTTATCGTAATTTTAATTCTCGCAATTTTATTTATCGTCATTTAATTTCTGTTATTTATTTCACGCACTTTAAATATCGAGACACGTATACAAGGTTTTGACATATCATATCGACACATCTATATATATTATTTAGAATAACCATAGACACTCTATATGCAGTAATGCTGGAGTTAGCTATACAGGGTTGAGGTTGATTCTATAATAATATATATAATTTTAGTTGTGATCGAGTCTGAGACATGTACACGGGTCACGATACGTATTAATTAATTCAAATATTATATATGAATTATTGAATTGTTAACTGTGGACTATCGACTGTGGACTAATAATGTTGGACAATTAAAATGAATTGAAATATTGATTATAACATATGAAACTAAACATTTCTTCAAGTCTTTCACTTGATTTCATCTTAAACCTCATTTGTATCTCGACGATTACAATCTGCGTTCAAACCTTCATGATTCTTGAAAACACCTCAATCGAGAGGATGAACCAACCGCACTTCATCTACGGAAGGAAAGATTGATACATATAGTTATGCACCTGAAAACACTCGGAACCTGAGTAAACGTTTAACACGTCTTTGTGCTAGCTCCTTTGGCGTTGTTATTACCGAAAATAACTTTACAATCCCTTTCTAAATTAGCCAATTTTGTCCCAGCTCCAGCAAGTCAACTTCGATTTTTTGTTCGAAACAACCTTATTATAACCTTGATATATATGCGTTCTCTTTTATTGTTACCAGGGAAACTTTAATATTCCATCATATTACCAGCAAACGTACCAGCAACCACGTTGCTCTTTGGTTCAAATCTCTCCGACAAATCACTATATTTATCTATTGAAATCTCATCATGTACTCATCCGCATCTTGTAACCAGAATTGCCTTACCAATTACTGTGGATCAGTAAATCTGTATTGTGAGTCTCGCAACGTTTCCACATCGACAGTTATATGTATCCATACAACATTTATCTCTTAGAACTATGATCTTCCATTCTAAAATTTTGAAAAGCACCAAATTTGCGAATTAATACTCTGAATTTTGAAAAGTTGAATGTAGCAACAAAAACTATAAATGACCTCAACAGCCAAAAGTTGATGATAAAGAATTGTATGTTGTCAAAGCTCAGAAAAAGTTTGAAACTGAAAAACTGATTGAGCAAACTACAAAGGAGTATCTGAATAAATCACAAGGACTAAACTTGTACATTAAGAATCCTGATGATTCTGTTTCTGATGAAATCTTTAGCGAATACCTTGCTTCTAACTCCAAACTCTTGCGGACAAATTTTCTTCATCATCCTTCGATATTAGAAATTCCAAGATATCATCGTATCTTTCATTATAAATATCCTTGATATTTCTGAATATATTTTCATAACTAATCTTATCTGAAATCATTTATCTTTTTGCGCTATCAGTGATACATCATATAAGAAACTATTAGTTTCTATATTCTGTAAACTTTCGGATTTAAACTATGAATGTTTTTGAAGTAGTATTGGGAACTGATGCATGAGTTAGTATAATATAATGACACTTGATCAACGTGATTATATTACAGTAGGTCATGCTGAGTTTCTAATGGAACGTAATGATTCACAGATCATAACATCATCATGTGCCATGTTACATAACTCTTCCATTCTGCTTAACTTCTAAACATATCAAGAAAGTATATTCTTGATAGTTCTATTCTCAGTGATTCTAGTAATTTGACAAATCAAATCGTGCTAATATATTCTTTCTTATTTAGAACATGATGTTTATCCGAAATTCCATACTTACGAATTCTGGACCGTTACTCGCCTTACTAGAGGTCGGGAGGATAATAAAAAGGCAAAGAGCTCCAAAATATAAGAGAAAATATGAAGCCCAATAACAACATGGAAGTTACAAACCGTGGATATTAATACGAATAGCAATATAAAGACACGGTATAATTAAGAATAGTATCACCCCAAGGTAAAAGTAGAAGTAAACAGATTTTTCTGGTGGAAGATTGAAAAGAAGGATGACAGAAATGATAATTAGGAAAATATCAAGGATTAGAACGGGATTAAGCATTTTCACAATCTTTTGAATGTATGAACTAAGAAAGAAAGTATAGGAATGGTGAGAATAATGGAACGGAAGAAGTTAATTTATAGTGAAATATCTGATGAAGAGATCGAGGCAGATAATCACATTTAATTAAAGAGATTTTATTCACCAAAGAATCAAATCTTTCAGATCTCGAAGATTTTCTCTAAGTCCCTTGAAATCCGGAAATCAATCCTATCTACTTCAAAAGAAATGACGAATCTACATTTATTCAATTCACTCTTTTGTGATAGCTTCACTCGTATGCTTCGACTAACTGAATTGTTTTATCTGTACTACTCAAGGATGATAAAATTCTACCTTATCAACTCATATTCGTCATGAAAATATTTTTAGTGTTAACCATGATGACCTCACTCAAATTTCAGGACGAAATTTCTTTAACGGGTAGGTACTGTGACGATCCGGAAATTTTCGACCAAATTTAAACTTAATCTTTATATGTTTTCGACACGATAAGCAGAGTATGTAATGTTGAAATCTTAAAAACTTTGAACTGTGTTTAATAGATTCATTTGACCTCTGACTATGCCTGATGATTCATGAACAATTGTTTATAAATAAATATGTATATATATATATACACATATATATACATATATAAATATATATGATTCTTAAACATAATTAATATCATATGTATATTGTAATACATATATAAAATGTATTAAATATTGAATATATGTTATTATATATCACATAGTTAAAAATGTGTAATTGTAATATATTAAATAGAAATTATAAGTTAAAATAAATGGTATAGTAATATTATTATCATTTCCAATATTCATATCAAAGTTAGTACTATAAATATAGTATACGAATATGGAACTTGATATATATAAATTGATATATTATTATTATTATTACTAATAATATTATTATCATTATTAATATGAATAGTTATGTAATCATATTGTTAAGTATTAGCAATGTTATTATTGTTTATCATTATCATTATCAATAAAATTATTATTTCTATTAAAATTATTAATTTTTTTATTAATTATTATTATTATTATTATGATACAATTTATTATCATTATCATTAATATTATTATTAACATTATCATTTTTAGTATCCTTATTATTTATTATTATTATTATTATATTTATTATTGTTATTGATATTTTTATCATTATTATTAATTTATTAATATTATTTATATAATTATTATTAGTATTGATATTATTATTAATATATGTATATTGTAATAATACAGTTTATTATCAGGTGCATATACAGATACAATTATACGTACATAAATACAGTTATATATATCTAATTACATATACATATATAGATAAATATAAATATATATGGATATATTTAACAGATAAATAAATAAATAAATACAGCTATATATATATATATATATATATATATATATATATATATATATATATATATATATATATATAATACAGTAATATATATAAATTCATATGTAGATATATTTATAATTATAAATACGATTAAACACTCACAAGGATCCAAATCAATTTTTAAATCCCTTTCAAACTGTAACTGATTGATAAACACTGTATCTAATTGTTGAAATTAAGTTCAATACCGTCCAATTTCTGTTAACAATCGATATCATGGTTTATTATTTTATTTAATTATCTGTTACTGATTGAATTTATACCGACATCCTCAATTGGTTATAAATCAAAGGAGTGTCATTGCTACACTCTGAATCACTCAAATACTCATCCTCTATATGAATTATCAACATACATTGTTATATTTATATAAATTAAACAGAAAAAATTCAAGAATAACTCGTTATTCTCTGTTTTTATTAATTTTTTTCATAAATCAAATTCGAGTTCCATTTAAAAATCTATAAATGTAGAGTTGTTTTAAAACTCCTACTCAAGCTATCTGAGCAGTTTCAAATTCCAATTCTTCCTAACGAGTTTGAATTTCAAGGTCAAAGATTTGGTTTTTAAAAGTTAACTAATGTTCTTCGATAAAATTTGAAATATCTGTTGCAAATAAGGTTAAATTGTTGATTGATAAAGATTCTAGGAGTTATTTGAAACTAACTTTGTGTTGTAACAATTGTCCAAAACAAGCTCGAATTCAAAATCATCATTTTTTTTTCCTTGTGCGTCGAACAGCAGACTGCTGCTTCTTTGTTTATATTTTTTTTTTCTTTGATTGTTAATCCATTTAATTGCGAATAAATATTTAAGTGCTGGATATTAAGTTCTAAAAACAAAAATTGATTTAGTTAGGATGTTGGAATTTGCCTTGGTCGATCTAGTGTTTGAAGAAGAAGGAGAAAGAAGAATAGTTTATTAGACGGGTTATAAGATTTCGGTTTGGGTTTTAAAACGGATAATGGGCAACAGCTCAATGGTAGGCTGATGTTGCGAGTGAGCGAGAGGTCTCGGGTTCGATTCTGGCTTGGTGCAATTCTTTTTAATATAGCTCCTTTGATAAGGTAGCCTATTTCTTTTATTTATTACTATTATTATTATTATTATTATTATTATTATTATTATTATTATTATTATTATTATTATTATTATTATTATTATTATTATTATTATTATTATTATTATTATTATTATTTTATTATTATTATTATTATTAATGTTATTATTACGATTATGGTTATTATTATTTTTGTTAGTATTATGATTATAATTATTATCACATTTATATTTATAAGTATTATAATTAATATTAGTGTTAGTATTATAATTACCATGATTATTAATAATATCATAATCATTATTGTTATTGTTATTATTATTATTATTATTATTATTATTATTATTATTATTATTATTATTATTATTATTATTATTATTATTATTATTATTATTATTATTATTATTATTATTGACATAAGTATTATTAATATGTTGATTATTCTTAAATTGTATCACTTATGAAATATAGATATTGTTACTAATATATGTATTAATATTATTATGATTAGAGTTATTATTATTATTATGGAATATAATACAAGTTATCATTTTTCTCATTAATATTAGTACTAGTATCACTTTTGTAACTTTTAGTATTATTATTATTATTATTAAACAAAGGTATCATAATTAACAATATCTTTATTAATATTATCATTTTTAACAAAGTTATTATTATTATTATTAGTAAATCATTAATATCATAACTACCATAAACAGTAAAATTAATATTGTTACAAGTACTATTATTAATATCATTGTTATTATCACTAATAGGGTTATTATTAACATATGTATATTATTAATGTTATTATCATTATTTATTTTTACTATTATTAACTTAGTATAATAGAACTACTGTTTTGATAAACAAATTGTGACAACCCGTAAATTTTCGGCAAAATTTAAACAAAAATGTTTATATGATTTCATTTAACCTCGACTAATTCCGACGATTCACGAACAATTATTTGTAAATAATTACGCATTAATTTGATATATTAATATTATTATTATTAATATCCTTTTTAAACAAGATATCAATAATTAATATCTTTATTATCAGTATTGTTATTATGAATAAAAAAAATATTGACAAATATTCTTGGAAAAGTAGTAAATTAATTTGTTTATTTTAAAAAAAAAATATAAAAAAAATCCTTAAAATAAATGATTTTTTTAATAAAATAAATAAATAAATAAATAAATTACTTTTTAATTAAAAATTATAATGGAAAACTACTTTTATTATTTTATTTTATGCATTATCCCATGACCCAACATTTAATACTTTTGAATTTTAAAATCCCTTTAAAAATTAAAATATTTCTTTTTCTTTTAATTATTTTATTCTTTTTACCTAATTTTTTCAAGTATAAATACCCCTCATTTCTCATTTAAAACTCACACAAAAAATTTCTCTCATTCTCTCTTTGAAGAATTACTACTAGTAAGTATTCTTCTCTTACTTTTTACTTTTTACTTTTTACTATTTACTTCGGATTATTATTTTTTTTTACTGAAACATGTAAATAATGTTATAAATTATATGCAATTAAAATTAAAATGAATAACATGTTATAATTAGTAATATATGTTACTAAAAATTATAAAAGTATTTTTATGAATTAATATATAGGAGTTATAATTAAAATCGAATTAATGAATATATATGTATATACGCACATAACGTGAAGGTTATAATTAAAGATAGCGTACAAAGACTACAAACATCACCGTTACTTGTGGCCTAGGGTGATCCTTGTTACCATTATGGGACGCTTGTGGATCTCGAATGCCAAGACTTAGATTCTGGTCAAGAGATCCTGGGCCGCTCGGTAACAATAGATCATTCGAGTGACTTGCATGTTAACGACGAAGTTTGGGCGAGATTGTACAACATCTTTGTTAAGAATTATAACCCGAACATTCTTAAACTAGAAGCTTACTATAAGTGGAAGTTTTTCATAAATAGTAGGTTTCCAAAAATAGAAACTTTTGAGAAATAGGAACTTTTCTCGAAAACCGTCACCATCAATATAGTTGCTATATTAATAAACATACTTTATGTCAAGTTAGACATTAACTAATCAAACGTTATACCTCAAGCTTGATATCCATATTACATACTTACTTTACTTTCCTTCTTGCGTGGAATACTTCAACTGCTATTTAATGTGAGTTTTCATAGCTCCCCTTTTTTATCCATATTTTTGGGCTGAGAATACATGCGCAACTTTTACAACTGTTTTACACGTATCAACTATTAAACTGTGATATAATGGGCTATGACCAGCAAGTCCCCAACCGACAAGTATAAATGATAACTTGTACGGGGCAAACTTGAAAGTCTAGTCTAAATATCAGTACCAACTGTTAAAACTATGCTATACCCGGCTATGTCCGACTAAGTCCCTACAGTGATATTTTTAATTGCTGCGGCATTCTTAATTATTGGGGATAGGCCTATCGGGAGTAACGTCCCCGATACATTTGACTAAGTCTTTGTATTACTTGATAATGAAATTAAACGACAAGGACAGAACAACTTGTCACGGGGCAAACAACGTTTATTCTAAATATCACGCACTGGCATAACTTTTTGATCCTGAGGGAGATCAACTTGACTGGATCTGAGTGATATACTTATGAAAACAAATCTTGTGGTCTAACACTATTATTGAAATCATTATTTATGACAAACCTATGAACTCACTCAACCTCGTGTTGACTTTTTAAGCTTGTTTATTCTCAGGTACTTAAATATTGCTTCTGCTGTATATCTGCTGCTTTGATGATGATTTCTTGCCATGCTTGGAGTCTTCATGCATTACTTACCAATTCATTTAAAAACATTTAATGTAATCTATTTATCTTCCGCTGTAAAACTCAATAAAACGTCTCATATAGAGTCGTTCTCGTTTATGCAACTGTAATTTAATATAATTAGTCACAAATACCCCAGGCCCTATTTAGGGGTGTGACAGATTGGTATCATAGCAGTATTGTTGTAGAGAACCAGGATTGCATTTTATGTGTGCCTTATACCATTAGGTACCTTAGCAATGTAGGACTACAACTTTCTTTGACTATAGTGCCTTTAATTGTTGCCTTTAATTGTTAAATACTACATTATATCTTAGAAAATATGCTTATTAAATTCTTTAATCTTCCTTAGAATGCCAAGCCAATCTAAGAAGTTTGCTCACTTTCCTAAGTACTATCCAATTCTACCACCATATTTAAATGTGACACCATGATTTTTGAAATTCTCGACATTCCTTTGTCATCTATCATGGTTTTGTGTATTACATATGTATTACATGAAATATTATCCATGATTCTTGAAATCTCTACTATTCATATTCATTACTTTCAAAATCTTTGCTTTCTCGTTATTTTTGATCATTAAATTTTCTTGACGAGTGGCTTCTACGGAACTCTAGAATGGAAGGGTTTGGATTACTGATTTAAAGGATCCTATAGCTCAAGCCCTAGACCTGAATAGGCCACTACGAATTGAAAGAATTTAATCGAAAGTATATCTATCAATCCTTGTTGGAAATCATTTGCTTAATAATTAATGTCTCAACACGCCATACTGCGATTATTGCATAGATGATGTATAGACAAATTCATATCTTATCATATCTATCCTAGTAAACTTTGTCTAACACTTTTCCTAAATTTCCTCCGTAAATTACTGAAATCTTTTGCTATATATACGTATTCAAGGAGACGAATATATTATTCAATATTCAACACCCATTTCATATCAAAAACCCTATTCCAAATCACATAATATGAATTTCTCACCTGATTCTTCAAATTCCTCTAGTTCCCAAGACAGCATGACGGGGACACACCAACCGATCAACCACCGTGATTTCTTCAGAATATGGGGATGGGTTCGTGAAATACTCACCCTAGGGAGAAATGAAGAAGGTACTCCTTATCACTAGCTAAACTTACCACCAAACGTCGGAGTACTCGATCCACTTACTGGCGAACCTGTTCGCAATACTGTTTACACTCTTTTCGCAAGGATTTTCCGCCTCGAAGGTTGACTCGATGTAGCCCAAGACAGTATTCGTCCTCTACTCCCGAATTCTAACCAGATAGGGTTATTAGAAGAAGTTAGAAGACTTCGAACTAAATATCAAGAATTGACAAACATTACTGAGGAATGGGTAGAACAAATCCATAGACTCGAGCGTAAAGTAGAAACCCTGGAGGAAACAGTGCACGATTTGGAAGCTAGGCTCACACCTACTACCCAAATAATACAAGCAACACCAGCAACATAACCAGAACCATTAGTACCACCAACATCATCAACACCACAAGCAATACCAACAGCAACCGCAATACCACCAGCAGTATCGTCAACATCACCAGCACCGACGGCACTACCAGAATCAGTAACAGCCTCAAAAGTACCGCCAACATCATCAACACAGCAAGCATTATAAGCACCAGCAGTTGCATCAGTATCAGCAACAACATTAGCACCATCAGCTTCATCAACAACAACATCCGCATCACAAGCCTCAACATCACAGTCTATGCCACGAGCATCAACATCATACGCACCATAGATACCAAGGAATACCAGTAACAACAAACGAAGAAGTGTTGATTCATAACTACATTGAAGAAATACTCTGCAGAGAATATGTAGTTTCTAAAAGTTTTTGGAGATTATTTATTCTTGTTCCAACCTCAAATAAAATTAGTTTAATATTATATTAACTCATTAAATCCATGATTACATCTGAAAGAAAATATATATGTACGTATATTATCATAAAGATTGTAATTAAATATTCTGTTGTACAAACTGTTGATGGTGAAAATATTTTAACGGGTAGGTAATACCCGAGAAATATTTATATATCACATTAATATGTTACATTGTACATTCTTCAAAATTATTGAAAACACCTTAGAACTATAACCAACGATTCAGATTCGTTAACCCTAATAATGATGATGAAGCAGCAAAGGCCATAGATGGTCTTAATGACCAGAAGCTTGATAATAAAGAATTGTGCGTTGGAAAAGCTCAAAAGAAAATCTGGTATTGAAAGACGGATTGAGCAAAACATGAAGGAAGCTGTGGACAAATCTCAAGGACTAAACCTGTATTCAAAGAATCTAGATGATTCAGTATCTGCTGAAATCATTAGCAATTACCCTGCTCCTTACTTATCTTAAATCCTTACAGAAGAACTTTCCTCATTATCATTTGATCTTAGAAAATTCTAAGATATCATCGTATCTTTCTTCATAAATATCCTCGATGTTTCTGAAGATATCTTTATAACTATTCTTGTCCGCAATAAATTATCTCTTTGCGATATCTTTGTTACATAATAAAGGAAACTGTTTTAGTTTCTATATTATGTAAAATTCAAGTTTAAATTATAAATGTTTTGAAGAAGTGTTGGGAATTGAAGCATGAGTTAGTATAATAAAATGACGTCAGGCCAACGTGATTATATTACAGTAAGTCATGCTAAATTTTTAATGGAAGATGATGATTCATAGACTTATTAATCATCATTTGCCATGTTACACGACTCTTACATTCTACTTAATCTCTGAACATATCAAGAACATATATTCTTGATAGTTCTATCCTCAGTAATTCTTGTAATATAACAAATCAAATCATGATATTACGTTCCTTCCTGCTTAGAACATTATGTTCATTCGAAACTTCATACCTACAAATTCTGGACCATTACTCGCTTTACTTTGAGTCGAGAGGAGAATAAAAAGGCAAAGAGCTTCGACAAATAAGGGAAAATATAAAGCCCGATAACAATACCGAAATTACAAACCGTGTATATCAATGCGTATAGCAAAATAAAAACACGGGAGAACTAAAAACACGATAAATCCTAGAGCATAATAGAAGTAAACACACTCCTCTGGTGGGAGTTGGAAAAGAAGGAAGATTGTGGCGATAACCAATATAAGGTCAAGAACAAGAACTGGATTGAGCATATTAAGAAATCTTTTGGAAGTATGAATTGAGGAAGAAAGTATAGAAGTGGTGAAGATAATGAAACAGAAGAAGCTAATTTATTGCAAAATTCTAGCCACAGAAATTGAGACAATTCACCGCATTTAATTAAAGAAAATCCTAATTTTCTTAATTACCGGAGAATCAAATCTTATAAAGATTATGAAGATTTCTTTAAATCCCTTGAATTCCAGAAATCAACTTTAACCATATCAAAAGTTAAGGTAAACATTTAATTTCCTCATTTCATTCTTTTGTGATAGTTTCATTTATACTATTTCTATAATCGAATCGTTTTATCCATATTATTTAATGTCGATAAAACTCTATTTTTCAACTCATATTCATCATTCTTGTTGTAAAGAATGACGATCTCTATCAAATTTCTTGATTATGATTTTCATGAACTCCTCACTATTTTGTCTACCCTAATATTGTGGCATAAACGCTCAAGGTTTAAATAAGCTCACTATTATTCATCACACATTTCATGTATATTGAAATGCTTGTATAACGTCATCATCTCTTTCTGAGGAAAACCTAATCAATGACACTCTTGTTAAATCCTTTAGATAACCTCCGCATTAATAATAAAATGCACTTCGTAGAATTTATGGATCGTAAGATTTAAACGCTAGAAACAAAACAATATCCTATTAGTTGGAATTCACGAAAGGCCCCGAGCATACTTGGGAACGTGAAGATCAAATAAAACGAAAATATCCTCACCTGTTTACAAACAACGCCGACTGATGGCAACAACTAAATTTCGAGACGAAATTTCTATTAACAGGGGGATACTGTGACAACCCGTAAATTTTCAGCAAAATTTAAACAAAAAATCTTTATATGATTTCATTTAACCTCGACTAATATATACAGATATATATTTATTAAATACATAGACTAATATATACAGATATATAAACGTAGTTATTTACATATATATATATTTTAGGAAAAAAATCAGTATTAATTTTATTTAGATTACTTTTATTAATATAACTATAATTTTTAATTATTAATTATTAATAAAATTCGTAAATAAATCTTATATATGAAAATGGAAATAGAAACATCATGCGTAATTTGTTCATTTGTCCTAACCTGTTTTGTTTTTTTTTTTTTTTCAAATCTACTATTTGCTTGTGATTTATGGTCGACCCAATGCTTCAGTAAATCAATATATATTTTTTTTTCTTTCCCTTAACAACCCATCTATAATCAACCATTCTTCATCACAAATCAAATACGACTGCTTCTTTTTAGTACAGGGGAGTGAAGCATTTTTTTAATTATTTTTTCTGCCGTATAACCCTTTTTCTCATAAATCGAAATCGAGCCATTTTCCAAAATCTAAAAATGCAGTTTGATTAGCAATCATGTCTCTAAACTATCTGCAAAGTTTCAAGTTTCAATTTTTAATATCGGATTCGAATTCGTGAGTCAAAGTTTTTGAAATAAAAAGTCAACTATTGTTCTTCAATCAAATTCGAGTTGATGTTTATGTTTTAAGTTAAATTAACGATTTCAAAAGTTTGTACGAGTGATTTAGAAAATACTTTATGAAGGAATCATGAGCTAATAACGTTTAAAAATCAAAAATCAAGTTTTTTTTTTCTTCTTTTTATTGTCACGAACAGCAGGGGCTGTTCTATCTTTTTTTTATTTTATTTTTTTGTTAATCAAGGTCACATTTTATAGTATTCTAATTGTTTACGAGTCTTTAACAAAACCATAGATTCATTATTAAAATTATATCGGTTCATTGGTAGATTTGATTTGATGATGATGATGATGAAGAAGATAGAACATGAAAGTTTGGTTAAATAAAATCTATACGTGTTATAAATCAGATAATCACGAATGGAGGGATGGTTGAGTATGTGTATGGGCGACCGAGGGGTCTCGGGTTCGAGCCCGGGCAGCAGCAGTTGTTTTTTTTTTTAAAGCTTATTTGATAAGGTAGCCTATTTTCTTTTATTTATGTATTATTAATGTTGTTACCATGATTATAAATATTACTAGTATTATTGTTATGTAGTATTAATATTAATATTATCATTTGTATTGTTTTAAGTATTATTATTATTATTATTATTATTATTATTATTATTATTATTATTATTATTATTATTAGTGTTAGTGTTATTGTTATTAGTGTTATTATTGTTATTATTATAATTATTATTAGTATTACAAATATAAGTATTAGTTGCTACTTATTATTATTATAAAAATTAAATTTTCAATTATGATTGTTATTTTTATATATCGTACAATTATGATTAGGATTATTAATAAGTATTATACGTTTATGAACTAAACTTGGAAAATATGGAAACTCTTGTGATCTGAAATAAGATAAGTATTTAGATAAATGTAAGATTGACATTGATTAGGATATAACTATGATCGTGCGCATTATAAACAAAATAACTATACATATGTAAATATAGATATAACACCCTTAAGTTCTTAAAATGATAATAAGTATTATAATTAATAAAATTATTATCTTGATACTACTAAAACTATTATTTTCATTGTTATCTATATTATTAGGTAGTTACTAAAATCATTATCATAACCATCAATTACTGATAAAATTAATTTTTACAAGTATTATTATTATTATCATGGTTATTACCAATATTGGAATTATTATTAACATTGAAAGTTATTATAATTATAATCAAATATAACTTTTATTCACTATTATTAATATTATATATTATCATGTATAAAAAAAATATACTTAAAAGTAACATTACCTATAAGTGTAAAATATTTATATTAACAATCTTTATATAAATATTTATATATAACAAATTAAGTATTTTAATATATATATATATATATATATATATATATATATATATATATATATATAAAACTATATAAATAATAACCGTTTTTAAATATAAATATACAAATCATATAACTAGTATATAAAAGTTATAATATATGAAATGGTTCGATTACAATTATAGGTATTAATGATTATACAAATGATATAGGTTCGTGAATCCGGGGCCAAATCTACATTGTTCAGTTGTTTAATGTCCTCATATGTATTTTTACTACAAAATACATTAGGTGAGTTTCATTTGCCCTTTTTACTCTTTACGTTTTTGGGCTGAGAATACATGCAAATGCTTTATTAATTGTTTTACAATATTTATATGCGTGAGTTTCATTTGCCCTTTTTACTCTTTACGTTTTTGGGCTGAGAATACATGCAAATGCTTTATTAATTGTTTTACAATATTTATATGCGTGAGTTTCATTTGCCCTTTTTACTCTTTACGTTTTTGGGCTGAGAATACATGCAAATGCTTTATTAATTGTTTTACAATATTTATATGCGTGAGTTTCATTTGCTCCCTTTTTAAATGCTTTTGCAATATATATTTTTGGGACTGAGAATACATGCATTGTTTTTATAACTGTATTACGAAATAGACACAAGTAATCAAAACTACATTATATGGTTGAATTATTTAAATCGAATATGCCCCTTTTTATTAAGTCTGGTAATCTAAGAATTAGGGAACAGACATCCTAATTGACGGGAATCCTAAAGATAGATCTATCGGACCCAACAAGCCCCATCCAAAGTACCGGATGCTTTAGTACTTCGAAATTTATATCATGTCCGAAGGAGGATCCCGGAATGATGGGGATATTCTTATATGCATATTGTGAATGTCGGTTACCAGGTGTTCAATCCATATGGGCATGGGACGTATGTTTATCAGAAATGGAAATATGAAATCTTGTGGTCTATTAAAATTATGAAATGATTATTTATATTAAACTAATGAACTCACCAACCTTTTGGTTGACACTTTAAAGCATGTTTATTCTCAGGTATGAAAGAAATCTTCCGCTGTGCATTTGCTCATATTAGAGATATTACTTGGAGTCATTCATGACATATTTCAAAAGACGTTGCATTCGAGTATTTGAGTTCATCAAGATTATTATTAAGTCAATTATATTTGGATATATTATGAAATGCTATACATGCCTGTTAACTGTCGATGTAACGAAAGTTTGTCTTTTAAAAACGAATGCAATGTTTGTAAAATGTATCATATAGAGGTCAATTACCTCGCGATGTAATCAACTGTTGTGAATCGTTTGTAATCGATATGGACTTCGTCCGGATGGATTAGGACGGGTCTTTACAGTTGGTATCAGAGCGGTGGTCTTAGCTAACCAGGTATGCATTAGTGAGTCTAACTGATAAGTCGTTAGGATGCATTAGTGAGTCTGGACTTCGACCGTGTCTGCATGTCAAAAGTTTTGCTTATCATTTCGTGTCGAAAATCATATACTTATCATCCTTATGAAATTACCTGCTTATCATTCCTAGTCTAGACACATATTACTGAATTGATTGCATGAATAGTGTATAGATAAATTCATATCTTAGCGTATCTGTTCTTGTTACCTTTGCCTGACAACTTTCGTAGATTCCTCCGTAACTTATGGGATTTAGTATTATATATGCATATGTAAACTATGTATTGCAGGGTACTAATCTACATCCTATAATATATTTCTTGTCAAAAATCCTTCATCTGATCGTACGAGATGAATCCCTCAACCAGATCGAGTCCCTCAGATTCCGATAGCTATTCCGATAGTTATTCCGACAGCTATTCCGATATGGAGTTCCACTCGAGCTCCGAAAGCAACGTCACCAGAATGATTCAACCAATCAACCATTCCCAATTCATCTGATGGGATCGAAGTCAACTCAATCAATGGAGACACAAAGAAGGCGATCCTTCCCACCAACCGAATTCACCTCTTAGCGAAGAACCTAAGGCATTTACCGGCGAACCTGTTTGCAACACCATTTATACCCTTTGGTAAGAATTTTTTTTGTCTTGAGACTACCATTAACGGAACTAGAGAAGATATCCGACCTCTACCTCAAACTGATAACCAACCAGGGTTAGTAGAAGAAGTTAAAGAACTCCAAGCTCGAGTGTTAACTTTAGAGAGCACGGTACACAATTTGCAAGCACCAGCAGTATCACCAACACCAGTAACATCACCAGCCTCATTTCCAGAGTATCTCGTCGTGACTATATACTATCTCAAATCATAGATCTTATTCATTCGCTCGTTCCGACTGACAATCATCCCGAAATAATAGAAGAAGTCAACGAACTTCGCGCTCGAGTAATCAATTTGGAAAATATGGTACAAAATTTACCAGCTTCAGCAACATCATTGGTACAAATAGTACCATCAATAAACAACACCAGTATCATCAACAATCCATGCCTCCACAACTCATTCTGTACTTCGAGTATAATCATCGTTTTACGTATCGTTCAACATCAAATATCTTCTTTCTTCATGGCGATTATGTAATCTCTAATGTTTTAAAGATTATATATTCTTGTTCTAACGGTAAAGCAAATGAGATTAATATCATATTAACTCATTAAATTCATAATTACATCTAAAGAAAATATATATGTATATATATTTTCATAAAGATTGTAATTAAAAATTCTTTCGTACAAACTGTTAATGGTGAAAATATGTTAACGGGTAGGTAATACCCGAGGAATATTTAGATTTCACATTAATAAGTTACACTGTACATTCTTCGATTCTGATTCAACAGTCATTTACAATCTTACTTACAACCACCGATATACGTATCCGTTCACCGCAGATTAACCATTTTTATTCAATTTCATATTCGGATTTTGACCTATCAGAATTCAACAAGTGGCATAATGAAGAAAAAATATGACAAAATAAAATTTGTTAGAAACAGACTAATTAACTATGAGAAATTGTGTTAAGAATCCACGATAACTGTTCCTAGCTAATTGTTCCTAGCTAACTGTTTACATTTTATTTATCGCAATTTAACTCGCAATTTACATTCTTGCAATTTTATTTATTGTCATTTAATTTCTGTATTTATTTTACGCATTTTAAATATCGGGACACGTATACAAGGTTTTGACATATCATATATATATATATATATATATATATATATATATATATATATATATATATATATATATATATATATATATATATATATATATATATATATATATATATATATATATATATATATATATATATATATATATATATATATATATATATATATATATATATATATATATATATATATATATATATTATTTGGAATAACCATAGACACTCTATATACAGTAATGATCGAGTTCTCTATACAGGGTTGAGGTTGATTCTATAATAATATATATACTTTGAGTTGTGATTGAGTCTGAGACGAATAAGGGTCATGATACGTATTAATTAATTCAAATATTATATTAAACTATGTATGAATTATTGGACTGTCAACTGTGGACTATCGACTGTGGACTAATAACATTGGACAATTAAAATGAATTAAAATATTGATTATAATATATGAAATTAAACAATTCTCAAAGTTTTCCACTTGATTTCATCTTAAACCTCATTTATATCTTGACGATTACAATTTGCATTCAAACCTTTCATGATCCTTGAAAACATCTCAATCGAGAGGAGGAACCAACCGCACTTCATCTACGGAAGAAAAGATTGATGCATATTGTTATGCACCTGAAAACTCTCGAAAACTGAGTAAATGTTTAACGCGTAGCTGTGCTAATTCCTTTAGCGTTATTATTATCGAAAATAACTTTACAATCTCTTTCCAAATTAGCCAATTTTGTCACAGCTCCAACAAGTCAACTTCGATTTCCCGTTCGAAGCAACCTTATTATAACCTTGATATATATGTGTACTCTTTTATTGTTACCGGGGAACATTTTATATTCCACCATATTACCATCAGCGTTTAATCATCTAAAAACACAATTTTCCTGAAACCACCTCGGATTGATAACCGATGATTCAGATATCGTAGCATTAAATGCAGAGGAGACAGAAAAATGGTAGATGGTCTAAACGGCCAAAAGTTTGATGATAAAGAAAGGAGTGTTAGGAACGCTCAATAGAAAATTTTGTACTGAAAAATAGATTGAGCTAACCATGAAGGAGACCAAGGACAAATACAAGAACCAAACCCTATATTCAAAGGATCCAAGTAATTCTGGATCCGATGAAATCTTTAGAGGATATCTTGCTCCGAGGTCATGTTAAAATCTTGCGGAAAATCTTTCTTCATCAACCATCGAACTTAGAAATCCCAAAATATCATCATAAATATCTTCGATATTTCTGAGGATATTTTCATAAATCTTCTTGTCCGAAATTAGTTATCTCTTCGTGCTATCCATATTACATCATAAAGGAAACTACTTTAGTTTCTAAATTTCTTTAAAATTCGAGTTTGAATTATGAATAATTTTGATGTAGTGTTGGAAATTGATGCATGAGTTAGTATAATATAATGACACTTGATCAACGTGATTATATTATAGTAAGTCATGCTGACTTTCTAATGAAACGTGATGATTCACAGGCTCTAACGTCATCATGTGCCATGTTACACGACTCTTGTATTCTATTTAAACCTCTAAAATATCAAGAACATATTTCTTGATGATTAGGTCTTTTTCAGGGTATTCTGGTAATTTAACTAGTCAAAATTGTGCCATTACCATTCCTTTCTTAGAACATTAACAATGTTCATTTTGAAATTTATATCTGCGAATTCTGGACCATTACAAGAGATGCCTAACCGCAGAAAGAAGAAACGGAGGGACAAAGCTCCGAAATAGAAATTGGAGTATAAATTGCAGCAAATAGGAGGGAGTATTAACTATGAATGACAATGATTATAGGAAACAGAAATAGGGACATTGAAAAATAAGGGGAGATACAAATCCCGATAACAACTTATAAATTACAAACCATGGATATTAATACAGATAGTAATATAAAGACACGACATAATTAAGAATAGTATCACCCCAAGGTTATATTAAAAGTAAACAGATTTTTCGGGTGGAAGATTGAAAAGAGGGATGACAGAAATGATAATTAGGAAAATATTAGGGATTAGAACTGGACTAAGCATTTTCCCAATCTTTTGGATGCATGAACTAAGAAAGAAAGTATAGGAATGGTGAGAATAATGGAATGGAGGAGTTTAATTTATAATGGAAATATCAGACAGAGTAATCGAGGCAGATCACCGTATTTAATTATAGAGATCGTAATTTCCTTACTCGCCGAAGAATCAAATCTTTTAGATTTCGAAGATTTTCTTTAAATCCCTTGAATTCCGGAATTCAATCGTGACTACGTCAAAAGTTATGAAAAAAAATCACCATTTCTTTATCTCGATCTTTTGTGATAGCTTCATTCATATGCTTCGATTAATCGAATTAGTTTATCTGTATTATTCAATAATGACAAAACTCTATTTATCAGCTCATATTAGTCACGAAAACATATTTATTGTTAGCCATGACGACCTCACTCAAATTTCGGGACGAAATTTCTTTAACGGGTAAGTACTGTGATGACCCGGGAATTTCCGACCAAATTTAAACTTAATCTTTATATGTTTCCAAGACGATAAGCAAAGTCTGTAATGTTAAGTCTCAAAAACTTTTGAACTATGTTCATGTAAATCATTTAACCTTTGACCACTTCCAACGATTCACGAACAAATAGTTATAAATAGATATATATATAGATATATATAAATATATATGAATATTATTTGTTAACATATAATAATATCAAATCTATTGGTTTAAAAATATGTGATTAGTACTTAAATTATATATATTTATATATAAAAACATTATATTGGGAGATACATATAATTGGGTTCAAATTCATGTAATAAACGATTGTAACGCTCGATGGTTATTTAAAACAAGTTAAGATATAATAGTTATATTAATTTCATTAAACTAAATATTAATATTAAGTATTTATGTTTGTGTTTTTAGAACGTCCCTTCATATATTTAGTATGTTGATATAAATATAGTAGTTATATCTATATTTATATATATATATATATATATATATATATATATATATATACAAATACAG
This sequence comes from Rutidosis leptorrhynchoides, assembly GCF_046630445.1. Classification (NCBI taxonomy): domain Eukaryota; kingdom Viridiplantae; phylum Streptophyta; class Magnoliopsida; order Asterales; family Asteraceae; genus Rutidosis; species Rutidosis leptorrhynchoides. The sequence goes on along the minus strand of NC_092335.1, from coordinate 405,986,544 downwards.
ATATATTATATTGATAAATACAGTTATATATTTATTAAATACATAGACTAATATATACAGATATATATACGCAGTTATTTACATATATATATATATATTTTAGGAAAAAAAATCAGTATTAATTTTATTTAGATTACTATTATTAATATAACTATAATTTTTAATTATTAATTATTAATAAAATTCATAAATAAATCTTATATATGAAATTCGAAATAGAAACATCATGCGTAATTTGTTCATTTGTCCTAAATTGTTTTGTTTTTTGTTTTTTTTTCAAATCTACTGTTTGCTTGTGATTTATGGTCGACCCAATGATTCAGTAAATCAATATATATTTTTTTTATTTCCCTTAACAACCCATCTATAATCAATCATTCTTCATCACAAATCAAATACGACTGCTTCTTTTTGGTACAGGGGAGTGAAGCATTTTTTAATTTTTTTCTGCCGTATAACCCTTTTTCTCATAAATCGAAATCGAGCCATTTTCCAAAATCTAAAAATGCAGTTTGATTAGCAATCATGTCTCTAAACTATCTGCAAAGTTTCAAGTTTCAATTTTTAATATCGGATTCGAATTCGTGAGTCAAAGTTTTTGAAATAAAAAGTCAACTATTGTTCTTCAATCAAATTTGAGTTCGTGTTTGTGTTTTAAGTTAAATTAACGATTCCAAAAGTTTGTAGGAGTGATTTGGAAAATACTTTATGAAGGAATCATGAGCTAATAACGTTTAAAAATCAAAAATCAAGTTTTTTTTTTCTTTTTATTGTCACGAACAGCAGGGGCTGTTCTATCTTTTTTTTTAATTTTTTTTTTTGTTAATCAAGGTCACATTTATAGTATTCTAATTGTTTACGAGTCTTTAACAAAACCATAGATTCATTATTAAAATTATATCGGTTCATTGGTAGATTTGATTTGATGATGATGATGATGAAGAAGATAGAACATGAAAATTTGGTTAAATAAAATCTATACGCGTTATAAATCAGATAATCACGAATGGAGGGATGGTTGAGTATGTGTATGGGCGACCGAGGGGTCTCGGGTTCGAGCCCGGGCAGCAGCAGTTGTTTTTTTTAAAGCTTATTTGATAAGGTAGCCTATTTTCTTTTATTTATGTATTATTAATGTTGTTACCATGATTATAAATATTACTAGTATTATTGTTATGTAGTATTAATATTAATATTATCATTTGTATTGTTTTAAGTATTATTATTATTATTATTATTATTATTATTATTATTATTATTATTATTATTATTATTATTATTATTATTAGTGTTAGTGTTAGTGTTATTGTTATTAGTGTTATTATTGTTATTATTATAATTATTATTAGTATTACAAATATAAGTATTAGTTGCTACTTATTATTATTATAAAAATTAAATTTTCAATTATGATTGTTATATTTATATATCGTACAATTATGATTAGGATTATTAATAAGTATTATACGTTTATGAACTAAACTTGGAAAATATGGAAACTCTTGTGATCTGAAATAAGATAAGTATTTAGATAAATGTAAGATTGACATTGATTAGGATATAACTATGATCGTGCGCATTGTAAACAAAATAACTATACATATGTAAATATAGATATAACACCCTTAAGTTCTTAAAATAATAATAAGTATTATAATTAATAAAATTATTATCTTGATATTACTAAAACTATTATTTTCATTGTTATCTATATTATTAGGTAGTTACTAAAATCATTATCATAACCATCAATTACAGTAAAATTAATTTTTACAAGTATTATTATTATTATCATGGTTATTACCAATATTGGAATTATTATTAACATTGAAAGTTATTATTGATGGAATTTAACAAGTTTCATAAACAACATGTTCATAAAGTTAACTTGATAATTAAACCAATTTAATGTAGTTAAAACAAGCGGAAGCATTATGTAAAGTTTATGTCAACATGTTAAGTAATTAAGTTAAATTCCATGATAATATCAAGTCTTGGATAAATGCTTACAAATATAACAAGTAGAGAAGATATATTTACCTCCTCAAGCTAGTTGAGGGTTGTTTGATACAAGAAGATGATGAACAAGTGTGTTCCCAAGCTTTTGATGCACCAACACCACCCTAGAACTTGATTATATTTTAGATACTTAATCACCTTAAAACCAAGCTAGAAACCCACTTCTTTGAACCCAAAATTCTGGACAGCAGCTTGTTGAAAGAATGATGATGAATGAAGCTTCAAAACTATGAAACCTCAAGAGATAATACCCCAAACTTATAACCAACACCTAGTACTTTGGTTAGGATTTGTTTGACACCTAAAATGAGCTTCCAATAAACTCAAGAATACCCTCTTTGTGATGCCAAAATTCGGACAGACTAGTTCAGTAGTAGAATGAGAGAGTTTTAACTTGGAAAAAATGTGTTTTTGCATGAGTCTTTAGTCTCCCATAAGTCATGGTTCTTATGCCCATGCACATGAGGACTTGTGCACTCAAAAGCAGCAAGATTCTTGCATGTTTTGTCCTCCTTGGAGACCAAAATGCTGTCCACCATGAGGTGGTTTTAATTTTTATAAAACTTGGTAGTTTTATAAAACCTTGTTAAAAAAACATGCATTTGTTACTTATATATTTTATAAACCAACTTATAAAATATAACACAACATAATTATTTAAACCCATAAATAATTAAATATAAATTATCCAAACAATTTATCTCAAGTGATAATATTTTAGAAAACCGATTTTCTAAAGTCCAAGTATCGCGTATTTATTTAACGACCCAATTGTCAAGACTAAATACATTTTAAGGTGTCGGTAAGTTTGTTATTGGGTATGACCCGACTTGGATCATAACATACTAGCCACATTAATTTAATATGTCGCTCGAGCATACGAAATACCTTCAATCTCCCACTTGCACGAGAAACATAAGAAATTAATGCAAGTGATGGATACCACCTAATGACCGTCCATCACCCCCAATATGTTATGACTTTGTGCCATTCAATAACATCATCCCTTTCGAGTTCCCATCTCGAATATGAATAGGTGAATCTTTCATTACATCCTTTCATCCTAGATGTCATGTTAAATCCAAGAGATACAGAGTGATCACTCTCTTTTAGATTTAACTTTATCAGGCCTTAGACATCTGACTCTCAACGAATAAGAGGGACAAATTCCATCTTGACTACATACATCCTAGATATATACTTTGTATTACACCTGAGCTCTTCCTTATGGGCTACCATATTTTAGAATAGCGAAGGAAAGAATCAAGGCTCAATATTTGGTAAATATCTGAACCTAGTATGTATCTCATGTCAGAGGATACAATGACATTCGCCTTTATTCAAGATTACATGTGATCAACCACAAAGGTTCCGTTCAGTGAATCTTGAGAGCGGGTCTTCCAATATTTGTGTCCCACAAAGATCTATGAACCTTGGCAGCAACCTTGCCCCACATTCATCCTGAATGTATACCAATCCAAGTTCATAATAGTCTAAAACTCACACTTGTTCCTACAAATGTGATCGACTACGGAATTTAGAATAATAGCTTATTCATGGATAAAATATGCAAAATAGGAACATAACTCAAAATAAATTAATACCATAATTATATTAATGAGTTTGAACAATTTCGTTCCATTACAATACTTAAAACAGATCATGACCAATCACTAGAATATCAAAGCCCTAATGCACGAACATGTCCTGCATGTTTGATCCATGTAAGAGCTTCGTGAGAGTATCCGCTATATTAAGATCTGTGTGAACTTTGCGAATACATATCTTTCCCTTTTCAACTTCATCCCTTATGTAGTTGAATCTCCGCTCAATGTGACGGGTCTTTTGGTGAGCACGAGGTTCCTTGATTTGAGCAATAGCACCCTCGTTGTCACAAAAGATCTCAAGAGGGTCCTGAATGGAAGGGACTACTCCTAAGTCGTCGATGAATATCTTCATCCATGCAGCTTCCTGAGCTACCAATGAGGCGGCAATGTACTCCGACTCTATAGTGGATAAAGCAACAACATCCTGTTTTGAACTCTTCCAAGAGACCGCACCTCCATTTAACGTGAAGACATAACCGGATTGTGATTGAGAATCATCTCGATCAGTTTGGAAACTCGCATCCACGTAACCTTTTACAGCGAGTTCCTCCTCACCAGACCCATATATTAGAAACATATCCTTAGTCCTCCTAAGGTATTTCAATATACTTTTGACAGCAATCAAATGACTGTTCCCTGGGTTATTCTGGTATCTACTTGTCAGGCTAAGAGCGCATGACACATCCAGTCTAGTGCATATCATTGCATACATGATTGACCCAATGGCAGACGCATATGGGACTTTCTTCATTCTCTCCTGTTCATCTTTCGTGGTGGGGAACTGAGATGAACTGAGAAGTGTTCCCTTTTGAATAGGTACCAAACCTTTCTTAGAGTTCTCCATCTTGAACCTTTTCAAGATCTTTTCAATGTATGCACTTTGATTCACACCTATCAGTTTCTTGGATCTATAACTATAGATCCCAATCCCCAAAATGTATTGTGCTTCTCCAAGATCCTTAATGGAGAAGCATTTATTTAGCCAAGTTTTAACACCTTCCATTGCCAGAATATCATTTCCAAATAACAATATATCATCCACATATAGTACAAGGAACATGATAGTGCTCCCAGTAGCTTTCTTGTATACACAAGCTTCATCACCATTTTTAATGAAACCAAATTTCTTGGCCTCCTCTTTAAAACGATGATTCCACATTCTAGATGCTTGTTTCAATCCGTAGATTGACTTCTTTAACTTGCATACCTTTTTAGGATATTTCGGATCAACAAAACCTTCAGGCTAAACCATATAGACATCTTCCTCAAGATGTCCATTTAGGAAAGCAGTCTTGACATCCATTTTCCATATTTCATATTCGTAATGAGCAGCAATGGCAAGTAATATCCTAATAGACTTTAGCATTGCCACAGGCGAAAAAGTTTCATCATAGTCAACCCCTTGAGTTTGAGTGAAACCTTTTGCTACAAGTCAAGCTTTATATGTATCCAAGTTTCCATGTATATCGGTTTTCATTTTGAAAAGCCATTTACAATCAACTAGCCTTGAGCCAGTAGGTTGTTCAACAAGTTCCCAAACTTGGTTGTCATACATGGATTGCATCTCAGCGTTCATGGCTTCCTGCCATTTATCCTTATCAATCCTTGATAAGGTATCTTGGTAGTTTGTTGGTTCATCCAAATCAACCACATAGCAATCATCCATGAGAAACCCATATCTCTCAGGAGGATTACTAATCCTACCAGATCTACGAATGTCTTATGTATTTTGATCATCCATTTGATCACTCTCAACATTTTCATGTTGTGTGCTAGCGTCAACCAATTGTGTATCATCTACTTGATCTTGAACTTCTTCAAGATCTATCTTCCTTTCACTATTTCCTTCCAATAGGAACTTAGTTTCAAGGAATTCAGCCTTTCAAGCAACAAATACATTTTGCTCGTTTGGATCATAGAAATAGTATCCCATATCATCCTTGGGATATCCTATGAAGATACACTTCGTGGATCGAGCATTCAACTTGTTAGGGACGTAACGCTTAGGATAAGCTTCACATCTCCATACCTTTAAGTATGATAGAGATGGTGGTTTTCTAAACCACATCTCATGAGGAGTTCGTTCCACTTTCTTGGTTGGGGCCATATTTAGAATACGAGCTGCGGAGCATAGACAATAACCCCAAAATGATAGAGGTAACAAGCTTCTAGCCATCATAGATCAAACCATATCCATTAGGGTTCGGTTCCTCCTTTCGGAAACTCCATTAAGTTGTGGTGTCCCGGGTGGAGTAAGTTGCGAGATAATCCCACAACTTCTAAGATGATCTTGGAAAGCATCACTTAGGTATTCACCTCCTCTATCGGTATGAAGTACCTTGATTGTCTTATTGAGTTGATTTTGTACTTCTTGAGGAAGATGTCTATATGGTTCAGCCTGAGGGTTTTGTTGATCCGAAATATCCTAAAAAGGTATGCAAGTTAAAGAAGTCAATCTACGGATTGAAACAAGCATCTAGAATGTGGAATCATCGTTTTAATGAGGAGGCCAAGAAATTTGGCTTCATTAAAAATGGTGATGAAGCCTGTGTATACAAGAAAGCTAGTGGGAGCACTATCATGTTCCTTGTACTATATGTGGATGATATATTGTTATTTGGAAATGATATTCCGGCAATGCAAGGTGTTAAAACTTGGTTAAGCAAATGCTTCTCCATTAAGGATCTTGGAGAAGCATAATACGTTTTGGGGATTGGGATCTACAGGGATAGATCCAAGAAACTGATAGGTTTGAATCAAAGTGCATACATTGAAAAGATCTTGAAAAGGTTCAAGATGGAGAACTCTAAGAAAGGTTTGGTACCTATTCAAAAGGGAACACTTCTCAGTTCATCTCAGTGCCCCACCACGAAAGATGAATAGGAGAGAATGAAGAAAGTCCCATATGCGTCAGCCAT